>NW_023616437.1:0-60001 GCF_013339695.2 Rhipicephalus sanguineus
ATTACAGATGTAGTTGTACGTTTGTTGCGCATTTTTTCAGCAAAAGGGCGAAGGACTGAATGATATAGGAACAAACTGAACAAACTTGCCTGGCTTTGGGAGGGTGATGACCTACGCGTGTCGCGACTCCATTGGAACGGTCTCCGCTTCCCAATGCTTGTTCACGAATTCCGTGATCGATTTGATATGTTCCGGCCCCAGGTTTCTTATGATTGCATTGCCGATCTTGTCTGCTCCAGATGCTGTGTCCTTGACAGCCCTTCTGACTGCCGCGCACACCTCTTCTTGCGTAATGGTGCGGTCGAGTTTATCGTTTTCGGCACCTCGATAGAGGTCCGTGCAGCGATGTTCACAGACCCAATGTATCGTTCCATGATCTTGCCTAGTAGCTCCGCATCATTACCTTGGAAGTTGAGGGCGATTCTGTGTAGCGTCTTGTTGTTTTCTGTTTTGGATTTGGTTGGATCGATCGTGTTTCTCAGCAGCGCCCAAGTTTTTGCAGTCCCTAGCGTGCCCTTGAGTGAGTCACAGAATTCGTTCCAGTTTTGCTTCGTGAGCTCTTGCGCGTATTTCTCGGCTTCGGCCATTAACGCAGCGAGTTCTCGTTTCAATTTTCTGTTGCCTTTCTCTCTCCTCCATCTCTTGGTCATGCTTCTACGAGCTTTCCACAGGCGTTGAAGGTAATTGTCGATTTCAGGGGTGGTGTCCGTCCTTTCCACTGCCTTTGTTGCCCTTCCGTTCTCCTCGCGGATCCCTTTGCTTCATTCCGCAATCGTTTGAATCGGTTCTTTTTCGCAGTCTTGTCTAAAGGTATCACAGTTTGTTAGTTTCGCCTGCCCGAGTTTTCTTCGCACTTTCGCGGTGGCGACTGACATCCAAAGAATAAAGTGATCGCTGCCGAAGTTTTCTTCAGTGTTTTCTCAGTATACGTCATGGGTGTTTTTTACAAATGTGAGGTCTGGGCACGTGTCTCTGCTGACACTGTTCCCCATTATAGTCGGCTTCGTGATGTCCGTGACCAATTCGAGGCCTGCATGTGCCGACAATTGAGCCAGATTGTTCCCTTTGCTTGTTTCTTTTACATATCCCCAACGGTTGTGTTGCGCATTGAAGTCTCCTAATATCACCAAACCGTTGTTATTAGCTGTCTTGCTCGCTGCTTTGATTAGTAGCTCGAAATCAGGGTTCCTTTGCCTAGGTGGGCTGTACACGTCCAGAATGAACACGCTCGCCTTACCTCTCTTGTGCGGCATGATGTCGGTTAACACGTGCTCGATGTCAGTGTCTAATGCCGGGTGTTGGATTGCCGTTATTGCTTCGGATACCAGGGTCGCCGCTTTTCTTTCTGTCTGGCTCAAGTATACGTCGTACCCTGTTAGACTGTGAGAGCAACCAGGCTCCTGCAGCGGTATGATGTCAGGCCTGTCAAGGGTCGTCTGCATGTATTGCCTAAGGGTGCTTTGCTTCTTGCGGAAACCGCGGCAGGCCAAATTACTACTCTTTCTCTGTTTCCCTTAGTGATTCTGGCCATTATGCATGATTGGACTCGCTGTCGCTTCCGGATGGGAACGAAGGCCTATTGTGTGTCTTTTTCTTTATTTTGTCGGCGTGGAGTTTCTTCCTGAGCGCACTCTTCACCTCGGAAAGTTGGCTTTCAAATTGCTGAATCTGCTGCTTCAGCTGCGACTGCGTTTGTTCTTGTTGCAGCTGTATCTGCCGCTGCAATTGCTGTAGCTGTTGTTCCAACGGCGGTTGTGCTGTTAGCGCATTTTTCATCAAAGTGGTCTCTTCGGCCCTCGGAGCAGTCGCGTGTGGCACGTGCATGTCCTTCCCAGAGTTTTTCCCTGCCGCGGCGCGCATTCCGCCCTGGCCACCCGCGTTTGTATCTGTGTCTTCTATCATCATCATCATCATCATCATCATCATCATCATCAGCCTGTTTACGCGCACTGCAGGGCAAAGGCCTCTCCCATGTTCCGCCAATCAACCCGGTCCTGTGCTTTCTGCTGCCACGTTATACCTACAAACTTCTTAATCTCATCTACCCACCTAATTTTCTGTCTCCCCCTCTCGCGTTTGCCACCTCTTGCAATCCAGTCAGTTACCCTTAATGACCACCGGTTATCCTGCCGACGCGCTACGTGCCAGGCCCATATCCATTTCTTCTTCTTGGTTTCAACTATGATATCCTTCAACCCCGTTTGTTCCCTGACCCACTCTCCTCTCTTCTTGTCTCTAAAGATTACACCTATCATTTTTTTTCCATCGCTCGTTGCGTCGTCCTCAATTTTAGTTGAACCCTCTTTGTAAGTCTCCAGGTTTCTGCTCCGTAGGTAAGTATCGGTAAGATGCAGCTGTTATATACCTTCCTCTTGAGGGATAGTGGTAGACTACCATTCATGATTTGATAATGCTTGCCGAATGAGCCCCATTCCATTCTTATTCTTCGAGTTATTTCACTCTCAAGGTTCGGCTCCGCGGTTACTGCCTGTCCTAAGTAGACATACTCCTTTACAACTTCCAGTGTCTCGCCACCTATCGCAAAGCGCTGTTCTCTGCCAATATTGTTCCACATTACTTTAGTTTTATGCACATTAATTTTCAGTCCTACTCTTCTACTTTCCGTATCCAGTTCAGTAATCATGAGCTGTAGTTCGTCTCCCGCGTTACTCATCAATGCAATGTCATCAGCGAATCGCAGGTTACTGAGATACTCTCCATTAACTCTTATTCCTAATTCTTCCCAATCTAGGGCCCTGAAAACCTCCTGTAAACACGCGGTGAATAGCATTGGAGAGATCGTGTCTCCCTGCCGTACACCCTTCTTTATTGGGATTCTGTCGCTTTCTTTATGGAGGGCTACAGTGGCTGTGGATCCGCTGTAGATTTCTTCCATTATGTTTATATAGGCTTCGTCGATGCCCTGATTCCGCAGTGCCTGCATGACTGATGATGTCTCCACCGAATCAAATGCCTTCTCGTAATCTATGAAGGCTATGTATAGGGGTTGGTTGTATTCCGCGCATTTCTCTATCACCTGATTGATAGTATGAATATGGTCTGTTGTTGAGAAGCCTGTACGAAATCCTGCCTGGTCCTTTGGTTGATTGAACTCTAATGTCGTATTAATTCTGTTAGCAATTACTTTTGTAAATAGCTTGTAGACAACGGAAAGTAAGGTGATGGGCCTGTAATTTTTCAGGTCCTTGACATCCCCTTTCTTATGGATCAAGATGATGTTGGCATTCTTCCAAGATTCTGGTATCGTCCCCGTCGAGAGACACTTCGTATACAGGGTGGCCAGTTTTTCTAACATAATCTCTCCACCGTCTTTCAACAGGCATGATGTTACCTGATGCTCACCAGCGGCCTTGACTCTTTGCATTCCCTTTAGGGCTTTCTTTATTTCTCCTGTCAATACTGGTGGGATATCAGATTCCTCTGGGTTATTACTGCTTCTTGCGTTATCATCCTGACTGTCTCGGCTGCTGTACAGATCTCTGTAGAAGTCTTCCGCTACCTCAACTATTCTATCCATATTAGTTGTGACCTTGCCTTCCTTGTCCCTTAATGCATACATCTGATTTTCGCCTATGCACAGGTTTGTCTTCATAGCTTTGAGGCTTTTTCCGTTCTTTAGAGCATGCTCAATTCTCTTCATAATATACTTTATTATGTCGGCTACTTTACGCCTATTGATTAACTTCGAAAGCTCCGCCAGCTCTATTTTGTCTGTTTCATTTGAGGCTTTCATGGCTTGACGTTTCTTAATGAGGTTTTTCGTCTCTTGGGATAGCTCACCAGTGTTCTGTCTAGCGACTGTACCCCCGACTTCCACTGCACACTCCTCAATGATACTAGTCAGATTATCATTCATTGCGTCACAGCTACGGTCGGTTTCATCGGTTAAAGCCGCCTATCTATTCTGAAATGAAACTCGGAATTCCTGTACCTTCCCTCTCAGAGCTAGTTCATTAATCGGCTTCTTGCGTATCAGCTTCTGCCGTTCCTTCCTCAAGTCTAGTTGAATTCTATATCTTACCATTCTATGGTCACTGCATCGGATCTTGTTAACTACTTCCACATCCTGTACAATGCCCGGGTGGACACACATTATGAAGTCTATTTCATTTTTATTTTCGCCATTAGGACTCCTCCACGTCCACTTAAGAGTAGCCCGTTTTCTGTAGGAGGTATTCAAGATCCGCAAATTATTGCGTTCTGCGAAATCTACCAGTAGCTCCCCTCTGGCGTTTCTAGAGCCGATGCCATATTCCCCAACTGCATGATCTCCAGCCTGCTTTTTGCCTACCTTTGCATTAAAGTCGCCCATCAGTACAGTATACTGTGTCTTTACCTTACTCATTGCTGATTCTACGTCTTCGTAGAAGCGTTCAACCAGTTGATCATCATGGCTGGATGTAGGCGCGTAGGCCTGTACCACCTTCATCTTGTACCTCTTATTAAACTTAATTACGACACATATCACCCTCTCATTAATGCTATAGTACTCCTCTATATTACCAGCTATATTTTATGAATAAGGAACCCCACCCTTAGTTCTCTTCTGTCAGCTAAGCCACGATAGCATAGGACGTGTCCGTTCTTCAGCACTGTATAAGCCTCCTGTGGCCTCCTAACCTCACTGAGCCCTATTACATCCCATTTAAAGGGACACTAAAGGCAAATAACAATTTATGTCAGAGTGAAAGCCCAATGTATGACAACTTCTAAAACGGCAATATTATCAACAGCAGTGCCCTACTTACCGAGAAATTAAGCTAAATGTATCACATGATGAGCGCCACAGGTGGGACATTTTCGAAGTGATCCCGATGACGTATGGAAGTCGGCCTACAATAAATCACTAGTAATCAAACTAGCAGCAGTAAAAAAAGAACTTTCCGAGCATCAAAAGACGTAATAAAATGCTGTTTGTTCGTTTCCGCTTGATTCATGGAAAAAGGAACCTCCGTGGCGTTGCCATGTGGGGAACGGCGCGCGTGGCTCAAAGGTTCTGTTTTCGCCGAACTGCGCCTCGCCCGGCGCCCTGCTTCGCTCACGCGGTCGCGTCTCAGCGGTAGTTTCGGGATCGCGTACTGCTGCGTGTGTTTTGCGCGCTCGTGAAAGTCGCTCTGACCGAAAGTTCGACAAAATGCCGCATGCATGTGATGTTGCCGGATGCACGAATGGTGCACAACGCCAGTGCTGCAGCAAGGAAACCGGTGTGTCTTTTCACTGGGTGCCGCGGAATGAACCCTTACGCTCGATGTGGCTTAGTGTCATGCCATTGCACCAGTGTGCTGAACAGTCAAAACCTCTGCGTGTGTGCTCGCTGCGGGACTGTGGGACTGCGGCAAGCTTCGATGGCTTCGATGGCCGCTGTTGCTACTGTGGGTCCCGCTACTTCCGCTCTGCTGCTACTAGTGTCGGCGGCCGCGCAGTAAAAGCGGGCAACGTTAGGCACGGCAGCAGTGACGTATGAAAGTCGTATTTTCAGGCGGGAGGTTTGAAGCGCGCTAACTCGATGCGGACCACTAAAAACATGATTTTATTTCAAAATAAGCACTTCCTTGGCATAAAAGTAGCACTACGAGGTTTCTGGACCGCTATTTCAACAATCAACGTCGACTTAATATTTGCCTTTAGTGTCCCTTTAACACCCTCTAATTCCTCGCCTCACTAGATAAAGTTCTAGCGTTATACGTAGCCAAGTTTAGATTCTAATGGCGGCCTGTCCGGGCCCAGAGATTCTTAGCACCCTCTGCTGCGTCGCAGGTCTGACCGCCGCCTTGGTCAGTTGCTTCGCAGCCGCTGGGGACTGAGGGCCGAGGATTAATTGATGTATTCATTTGGGAGGTAGTGGCCAAGTACTACAACAGGGTGGCCAATCCTGCTCTGGTGAGGGAGTGCATTGCTGGCTGTGGTCGCCAGTGAGGCTGCATCCCAGGCCGTTTTACACAATTCCATCATCACGCGGATTTTTTAAAATCTGGTTGGGTATTGTCCGGCAGCGGGATTCGAACCACAGACCTCTTGCATGCGAGGCTGATGCAGCAATGGCGAGGTTCTCCAACGGCTTCCTAAATCAGTGCTCGAGGAAAGTTTGAAATCCATGACAGACGTCGTAGGGGTTGTCTTCTTGGAGGAATTTAATAAAAAAGAGGTGACTGGAAAGCGGGCCAACAAAAGGAAGAAGATGCTCAACGTCACAGCAGGGCAAAGCATATTGGTTGCTGATGTAGACGAAGCGAGTAAAACAGGAAAACCGGCAAACGGAAAGAAGGGCAGCTCTGTCTCCGGTATCAGAGCTAGACGACCTGGGAAGAGGTCTTCTCTTGAGGATGACAGCGCAGAAGAAAGCAGTGACAGCGAATTGTCTTCAGATGGTCAGTACGGCGACAACAAAAGGTGGTCGGAAGGAGATACAAGTGATTTAGAGGTACTCTCCGGAAGTCTTGACAACCTATCGGAAACGGATACTCCTACCACTTCCGTGATTCCAAATACTAGCAACGTCCCGAGGGTCCATGGTACCGATTTCGGAGAAAGCACCCTCAAGAGGGATTACTGTCATAGTAAACTTCGAAGGACAACATTATCTGGGAAAAGTGATGAAAGTCAAACTTTCATTAAATTATCTACCTTGCGGGTGAGTTCGTTGCATTTGTCGCGCTTAACTTCGAGCTCCCGCTTGATGCTTGCGAATTCGTTACATTTGTTTATGGCTTGTGTTGTTTGTGTGTTCGCCGGAGCATTGGAATTGGCAGATATTTTTGCCCAGCCTACCTTTCTGGTTTTCTCGTTCTTTTTCTACCCCTGGTTTGGGTTCCTTTCGTCCTGCTGCTGCCTCGTTGTCGACGTCGAACGGGACCCGAACCGGCTGCGGCTCGCGGAGGTGTCCCCCTCACAGCTGAACCATCGTCTGTTGTTTTTCCCATCGCTGCCGTCTTTGCGGCTACGCCGGGTATTCCTCCCGGCGTCTTTTTCTTGGTTGTGACTGAGCAGGCGTCTTGCCTTTTTCAGGCGATTTTTGCACTCGCGAGCACCGGTGAGATACGCTTCATTATACAGCACGCACTTGGGCCCACAAGTATGTCCCGTTTCAGGGTTGCACAGTCCGCACTGTCGGTACACACGCAGTTCTGGTGGGGGACAAACGTCCCAGTGGTGCCCCATTTTGAGGCAAATGTAGCAGACCTGCCTTGTGGGGCGGCAGAGGTGTCAGGGTTCCTCGCCTCCGTAGTAATTCACGAACCTTGGTACCACCTTCCCATCGAAAGTAATCACCGCGGTCTTAGATTTTCCAAACATTCTGGCTTGTAAGATCTTCACCCCTTGCGTGCGGACTCGACGTTGCCACTTACGCGTTCACCTCGTACGACTTGCTGTCAAGGGTCAGCTTAGTGATTCTTCGTTAGAGATTAGCAGCTTCCTCTTGGGACGTGCTAGCAATGATGATGTTCGAGCCGTTTCGAAGCCTTATTAGAAGGTCTTCGTCCTTGCATACCTCGTTGTTGCCAAACGCAGCGGCGACGGCTCGCGCCACTTGATGGTTGGTGAAATCCCGCGCGATCAGTCCTTGCTTTGGCCTGATTATCACTTTGATGTCGTTCTCCGGAAGCGGAGGCAATTTTCAACGGAAGGGCCGCTTAGTTTCCTCTTTGCTTTCGAGTGCATTCCTTCCTACGTTGGAAGTTACATCGTGTTGATCCTCGTTTCACTGTTCTCTGGAAATTTCTGCAGTTCGAGTCGCTGTGGTTCCGTTTCCTCGATTGAGCTCCTTGCGATTCCGCTTATTCAAGGCAAGCTCCCAATTTGAGTTCGGCTCATCATGCGTCCATGGTCGATCGGCGGTCCCGCGGGCTATTTTAACACGGAAGTGTTTTATACCGGGGTCCACCAAGGCTTCAGTGACGTATTTCCGTCACGGAAATGACGTCGAAAAAATTACACGATCAGATAACAAAGAAAAAAAGGTTCCGTCAACGGGCATCGAACCCACGACCGCTCGGTCCGCAACAACAGATGCCGGGCACGCTATCCACTGCGCCACGGTCACAGACTCTAGAAACTTTACAAACGCGCCTTTAATATCTACCACTCTCCCGGTCGGCGGGGTGGTGTTGCCCTCTGGGAGCGGTAAGGTAAAGAAATTCGTCATTACTGTGGCCTCCGCAGTAAGCACCTGCAACGCGTTACACATCCGTCCCATTCTGCGCGTTTTCAATTGAAGCGCAATTTTGTCCATGCCTTAACACACCGCGACGTGGTGACCTTAGCGCAAGCGTCGTCAGAGCGTCGGCCTCGCTCATAGCAGCACGCTAATCCAAACCAAAATTAGCTCTATGACGCGCGCCTGCCTCAACTGGCTGTAACACCGCGTTCCCCGCTCACGCGCTCGCCCCGAGAAAATGCGCGGCCGGGCTACCGGGGCGGCACGACGCGCATTGCGTTTCCCTCTAGTCTGGCCGTGGTGTTCAATCACATTTTAACATGCCGCGGGATCGCGACCAAGTTCTGCGTCCAATATGCGACGCTCCTCTGGGTATCACACCTCTGTCTCTGATAACGCTTTCACCGTTAACTACTGCAGCTACTAGAAGGATTTGATCAATCATTTAACATGGACGTTAGTCGTCGGGATGATCTACCACCAATCATCAAAGTGCGTGCATACACGTTAAACGGTGCCATTAGCTGCCAGACATCAATATACATTGTGCAAACTCTCTTATATCAATGTACAGTAAACATTCAGTTACTTCTGTAGGGGCACGCTTTACTTTCGTGTTATTCCGATTCCTTTGACGGAGGGACCAACCATGTTTTTTTCCTGCATATTCTTGCGAATCCATTTCAGAGGTGTCACTCGTGGTGGGCGAACTGGCTTGACAGCCGCTTCGTTCAGCCGAAAGACCTACTTGTTCCATATCCGTTTCGTTTCGTTTCCTTTGCCAAGCCTAACCTCGACTAGGCTTAGCACGCCTGTGTATTTCCTATGGTGGGATCCATGGCGCGCTAGGCTTAGCTCAGCTGCGTCGCTTCAACACTTCAAAGGCTGATAAATGCCGGAAAGTAGCACTCACAGTCTTGAGAATTATATCCACGGATGTCGCTCGTTGGTATCTCTTCGTTCGCGCCAACCTAGTGGTGTTGCGGTGATTTCGTCCGGGTAAAATGGTCTTTGCTGGCGGAGCCCAAGGGAAGCACGTCTGCTCACCTAGCTTCCAATTCACTGCGGCACATTGGGCAACCAACATTCCGAAGCAGCTGCTCGAACTGCACATGAAGAGGGCGTACAAGAATCCATCCCGTTATCAAGAACGGATGCTGCAATGAAAGTTCGAGAGATTGCCAGTGAAGACATAAAATTCTTGTGGAACACACCAAGTTTACAGCACACATGACTGCATACACTGGACCCGTGTCGTCGACTTCGGCCTCCGTCCGGATTCTCTCGACTCGAGGCAATGGTGCTTTGCCGACTGTGGCTTAATTGGTGTTGCTTTCACAAAATCTTTTGCCTTACAAATCGGCATGGCACGCAGTGCTGCTTGCAGCCAGTGTGGCAGCGAAGACACGATAGACCACGTTCTTTTCGCTGCCCTCGGTACAGCTCGCGCAGACTGTCGCTAGCTGCTGTGTTGGCCCGCCTTGACTACAGACCCCTGTCAGAACAGTGAGTGCTAGAATGCCGACCCGAACTGTCTTCACACCGAAAATCAATTAAGGCCTTACAGAACTTTTTGCGTGCCAGTGGCCTATTGAATAGCCTTTAGTACTCCCGCTCAACACCTTCCTTTTGTTTATATGTTCTTATCGCGCGCCTGCTCTTCTCTCCGCTTTCCTTTCCATCTTTCTGTCCCTTTCCCCCTCCCCTTAGTGTAGGGTAGCAAACCGGATGCTACAATTCTGGTTGGCCTCCCTGCCTTTCTCTCGTTTTAATATATATATCTCTCTCTTGGCAAATACGCTAGAACATCGCTGCAGCTTTTGCAAATGTGCACAAGGGGGTGTGTGGCAAATGAAACGAATTTGTCTATTTCTGCATCAAATTCTACGATATCCCGCACCGGAATGTGATATTTCATGGTGATCTTAAATTATTTGGGATATGGTTGTTCGGATACAACACATAGGACTTCCCATATAAATAAACTAATGTTTCTGCTAGTACGTTTCTAGGGACTCTCTTATGTACTGTAAGCAGTGCTGGGTAGTATCGAAGACACATGTACAGTACGGTCCACTGTCAAAGGGAACACTCCAATGAGCTCCATTCATTTTGCTGGCTCTCTAACAGCAAGTGGACAGGGAAACCTTGTTCATGCACTGCACGAGTCTGTCAAAAAGAGGCAGAACTGTCAGCCGCCAGTAGTCTTATGCAAATCTAAGCCACTATGTTTTTGCAAGAGAGCGAAAACCAAGCATGCCCTGCACGCAAGTGTTTCCTTTAACAGTGGACCCGTCTGTACGTTAGATGCTCTTTAAGTATCTTGTATCTGTATCGCGACACGTCTCGCAATATACGTGTCAATGTATTTCCGACAGGTGTAAAGTATGGTGTATCTTGAGGTGTAAGATACATCAATCGCTGCACCAGCGTGTGAAACAATAAACTTAGCTGAACTCCGCTTCTCAAGCCAATACTGCGTCACTAAGCCACCTGGATAAAACTAAAGACAGTGACATATTCTTTTGTCTTTCAGCCAATGTCGTCCAGAGAGGACAGGCGATGAGGTCAGCGTGTAGGGAGCCTAAATGACCGGCCTTTTTGGGGGGGTGTCAGCCTTTGACACATTGCATGCCGCCAACGCGCCGCAGCGCACCAAAACAATGTTACCAGAGTCACGCTGCGCTATCGCACCATCTTGGTCCCCGCACTGCATCTTTGCCCATCGCGGTACTGGTAGCGGAATAAATGCTGCCAGCGAAGCCTGAGGAGCAGAAATTCCTGGATTGGAAATTCCAGAAAAAGCGTGCGGATGTTCCGCTTCCTAACGAGCCAGAGCTGACAAAAACTTTCGCTTGCCTAAGTGAAGCGAGACTGCTGGCACTGCGTCTCATGCTTGATCTGTGAGTACTGCGTATTTTATTCTTTTTTCTTGCTGCAGGGCAAGTTATATGTGTTTGACGGTGTTTGCGAATCCATAGATAACCGAAGGTGTCGTTGCCGCATTCACGCATTTCGAGTATAGAAAGCCCACATACGGGAGGCGTCCGTGCGTCCGTACGGAGACGCGCTCGCGCATGGTGAGCTGTAGCCCCCTTCACGTGAACTCGCGTCAGCGTCGCTCAGCGTTATGTCACAAGAGTTTGTGTGCAGGCTGCCACTTTGAATACACGGGAAGCCACTACTAACCATGCAGGTGTCGAGTAAATCTAGTAAAGGTGGCCCTTTTGGACAGCGAGAGCGCTTCGCGTAGCTCAGGGTAGCGGCGGTTGGGTCCGTCATGGCGGCGCACAATAGACCTTATGCAAAATTGCTGCCATCTAGCGGCCGCCGTGCGCATTTCCGCCATGTTCAAGGCTAAGCGCGCTCCGCATGTGCACACACGGAGCGTGCGTATCAACGTGTGGCCGCTGATAGGAGCGGCAATTCCACTATATTTTCTTGTGCCGTGTTGATCAGATTGAGGAAATTGCGATGCTGAAAAAAGGGTTAGCAGGAAACTAACCTTCATGTTATTAGATTTGCTCACGGCCGACGAGAATCAGCAGATCGTTTGGTTACTCCGGCTACTGCTTATGACTAACGCCGTGTTTACGCTCACCGTTCTTAATATATGCGGTATGTGACAGCATCGGCACTCATCAGAGAACACTCTTTCATGTCATGCCGGAACGAGACAGTTTTCGCGCCGTGTGCTTACAGGCACAGACAAACCCGCTTCGTGTACGAGCTTCAAAGCTGCATCGCGGCTACTCGCGCATGCCTGCGCTGCTGTTGACATTACCTTAGTTATTGCATTGCTATAACAATTACATGTTAGACAGGCACCTCGTGCGCTTCATTGATTCTCAGCGAACGGACCGATTGTGCTGCAGCGTGTTGTAGTTTGTTTTCGATTGTGGAGTTTTAACAAGGTAGCGTTTGGTGGGATGCTTTGCGCGCGTATTGCTTCATTATGCGTATTTTACAGGCATTTCATTTGGTATCACTGCCAGATTCAGATGGGTGGTCCGGATATCCTGACCGCCCCCCACCCTTTGCTTTTTTCGTTTAATTTATACCCCCAGAAGAGCACATCAGTTGCCCCCAAAAGCTGATCACCCTTCGGAAAGGTACTGTATCCACCCCCGTGTGCTAGGAAATTTTAACAGGTCCTTCAAGTGCGTGGCACTTTTCTTATGAAACTAAAAAAAAAGCTATTCCGGGAAATGTCCTGCATTCGACCGTGGGTGCGCTACCGCTGATGGTTTCGCAGGCGTTCAGTCGGCGACGCAAAACGGCCTTGCCGCTACGGGTTGATATTGCAAGGCACCAGTAAGCCCCGAAAGCGACGATGTGCACGTGATTTTGGCGTATTGTGTTATATAGGAACACATGTCGGAAGTATATTCAATAAAACGCCAGCTGATCGGCATCTACTGCTTGGAGACAACACTTTCATGTTAACTTTTCACGTGCGTGAGATGCGCAAATATCTTACATTTTAATCGTGCAGTAATTTTGTACATACCATACGTCGGTGACTAAAGCTGCGAAATATTTTTTTATTTAAAAAATAAAAACGAGGACAACGCCTTTAATTTAAATTAGATGCGCAATACATCAGCTCGGCATAGGCTGTCCCTTACGAAATACGTTTTAAATTGGGTCTACAGCACTTTCTTTCCGTCATCGCTGTGCCTAGCCGAGTCGCGCGTTAACGCTTCTTCCCATCCATCCTATACTACACGCATGATATTCAGATAGCTAACAACGCTTTATTCGCTACATTGAAAACAGAGAGACCAAATTTGTAACCTAGCGCAAAGTTTCATTCTCGACTACGGCCGGCCTACATGTGACTCGCGGTGTCAAACTTGTATTTTCTTCTCGATATGAGGCAGTTCTTTACACGTGATAACCGTCAATGTAGTAACTAGGAAATGCCGGCAACGTGTACAGGCCCTTACACACTCGTCTGACGTTTTTATGCCCCGATTGTCCACTATCAAGCAGATACAAGCAAGAAGTTATAGCAGCGACAGCAATACGATTCGGCCACAAGCCTCCAACATGGCGCCGAATGGGTAGCTTCGGCAAACCTCCGACAGATGGCAGCAATTTTGCATAAGGTCTAAAACCACGCCACATTTGGCGGAAGCTGGCAACAGCGTACCCGTTACCCGCTGCTCTTGGCGGTGTTTTAGGGGCGTAGCTCCTCTTAGTCTAACCTTGTCCCGTGTCAGGCGTAAGCGCGGCAGTATCTCCCGAACAGTATAATAGATGGCGCTGTCCCATAGAGATGCATGCAAACTGCAGTTGGGTGACGATATACTAGATGGCGCTGTACCATAGAGATAGAAAAAAATAAAAAAATAAAAAATGAAAGAAATAAAAATAAAAAATAAAGAAATAAAAATAAAAAAATAAAAAATAAGAAAAATAAAATAAATAAAAATATAAAAAGTTCAAAAATAGAAACATAAAAAAGAATGAAAAACGGAAAAAGGAAAAATAATCACAGCGGCGTGTCGCTTTGATTACTGCTGGGCGAAACCACTGAACATTTCACGGTGTACACATGATTGCTTCAGGATCTTCGCCCAAGCTCTTCGTCATTCACCCGTGGATATGCTGTAATTTTTTGAAGGCACTTTTTAAGATGTCGCCACCCTAGAATGGCCGGTCATGTAGGCTCCCTACATGACCGCCCCGCCTACTGTCGCGCGCACGCGCCGCGTAGTGTAAACTACGAGGAGCCCATATCGCCCTCCCGGAGCGCGGATCGGTTTACACTCCGAAGGCACGCGCGTCCGGGTGCCTGTGAAATAAGTACTTCTTGTTACCAGCAGGCTGTGTCGAGACTTCGGGTTCCTCTATCTCATGACGGTCTGCGCGTCCGTATTGATGAAGCCCAGTCACGTGGTGGCGCTGGCGCGGTCTCGAAAAGTGCAAGCGCGCGAATGTCTACGTCCAGCTGACGTTTTGTTTTCTCATTTTTAACACTAAGGTGTTTTACGTCGGGGTCCACCAAGACTTCAGTGACGTATTACCGCCACGGAAATGACGTCAGAAAAATGAACGCGATCAGATGGCAAAGAAAAACTAGAAGTGCCGTTGACGGGTGTAGAACCCACGACCTCTCGGTCCACGACAACAGATATCGGGCGCGCTACACACTGCGCTACCGTCACACATGCACGAGGCTTCACAAACGCGCCATTTATCTCTCACACTTTCCTCTAACAGTGCTCTGGGCGGCGGGGTGGTATCGCCGTCTGGGAGCGGTAAAGTGAAGTAATGCATCGTGACCATGGGCTCCGCGATTAGCTCGGGCAACGCCGCGTTGCTACGGCCGTCCCATTTGGCATGATCCAATGGAAGTGTAATTTACCAACGCCGTAACACACCGCGAGATGGCGACCTTAGCTCAAGTCTCGGCCTCGCTCATAGCATGCAGCCATATTAAAGATAGCTCTGCGACACTCGCCTGCCTCTCCTGGCTGTAACATCACGGTCACCGCTTACGCTCGCCCCGAGGAAAATCGCGGCCGGGTTAGAGGGGAGACACGACATGCGTCGCGTTTCCCTCTAGCCTGGTCGTGCTGCGATTTCTGGTGGCCTCCGCGATTAGCTCCGGCAACGGCGTGTTCCCGGAGCAAATCGCGGAGGCCGCGGAATTTTTTAGCACGAAAATGTTTTATGCCGGGGTTCACCAAGGCTTCAGTGACGTATTTCCGTCACGGAAACGACGTAGAAAAAGAAGTTCCGTCAATGGGCATCGAACCCACGACCGCTCGGTCCGCAACAACAGATGCCGGGCACGCTATCCACTGCGCCACGGTCACAGACTCTAGAGAGTTTACAAACGTGCCTTTTATACCTACCACTCTCCCGGTCGGCGGCGTGGTGTTGCCCTCTGGGAGCGGTAAAGTAACGCAATTCGTCATTACTGTGGCCTCCGCGATTAGCACCTGCAACGCGTTACACGTCCGTCCCATGCGGCGCGTTTTCAATTGAAGTTCAATTTTGTCCATGCCTTAACACACCGCGAGGTGGCGATCTTAGCCCAAGCGTCGTGAAAGCGGCGGCCTCGCTCATAGCGTCACGCTAATACAAACCAAAAAATTCCACAGCATATCCACGGGGTGAATGATGATGAGTGGGGCGAAGCTCTCGTACGGCAGGATCTTGGCGGCGGCGTCGCGCAGCTTCACGCCCAGTACATCATCAACGACGTGAGATCGGGCCGGTTTATACTAAAGGGTCGATGAGAGTCTTGGCGACTTGCAGCTCACTTTAATTTTACATGTACGCTGTGAATTTTTATTGTTTATTCACGCACAGGAGAAATCTCACCAGGCACTACCTTGGAGGTAAACAATGGCTGCTAATGGGGAATGAGAGACAGAAGAAGTCGGCTTTTAGCTAACACTTACTTCTGCTTCTACTAACGTTTCCTACTGGAACATGCCAATGGCTGCTAATGGGGAACGAAAGGCAGAAGAAGTCGGCTTTTAGTTAACGCGCACGCTGCGAATTTTTTATTGTTCAACAACGCACAGGAGAAATCTCCCACCGGCACCACCTTGGAGGTCAAGATCTGGTACTAGCGTTAAGACAGGGGAAGGTTACTCCGTATACCTCCCATAAGACGCCTTAATTCATGACGTCAGCGCTGGCAGCGCCAAACGTCCCTTCAGTTAATATCCTGGCGGCTGGGATTCAGAGACTCGAACGGCAGAATGGCGGCGCACACGGTATGCGTCGTCATGGCAACACTAACAGCCGCGCCTCCTCTCCTAGCCACCCTCGCGCGCGCCGGGTTTTTTCTTTTTGTTTTGTTTGCGTGCGCGGGCTCCCTCTCCCTTTCTTTTATGACCCCCTCGTCCGCGTGCTGCGACGTGCAGCGCGCCGGGCGCTTTCTTTTTGCATCCGCTGCGCGTACTGCGCCGCGCGTTCGTTGCGCGTTTGAATTTGCGCAATTTGCAATCAGGCATTCTGCAAACACTGCAGTCGTGCAGCATGTGCCAGAACGCAAAAGAATGAATTGCACTCACAACACAAAATATCTTTGGTCTCTTTTTATTCTCCTCGTTTCCGAACATCAACATTTTCATCAAATGTGGTGCGATACAGGCTCAGGAGATTAACATACACGTGTTCATGATCACTAAACAACACGAAAGTTCTCGGCAAAGTTAAGAACTTAAAGAACAGTGGAATAAAAAGAAAACAGAACATAACAATAGGGCACATATTCAAAAACACAATATTTATACTGACAAAAGTGCAGAACAGCTTCTGATATATGCGCATGATATTGCACAAAGTTATCAGAACTAACAAAATTGAACATTCCTGGAATGCAAAAACAATGAAAGCAGTTGAAATACCTAAAAATAGAATAATAATGTAACGACCATTTTAAAGATGTCAAAATGAATTCCACATATAACACAACTAATATTGGCCGCACTTTATTGACTACATTTCCAAAAACGTTGATTTTCATATAACTAGTGATAATAAGCGCGGAGAAAATGAACGGCTGATATCGGATGATTCATGGCATCTCTTCTTGAAGTGCGCTGCTTCTGCAATTCTTCAGCTTTTCTCTGGGCGCGCCGATCAGCTGTGTTGCATTCCTAAATACACCCTGAAGAAAAGGGCAAGTTTCAATCAGATAAAGAGCGCCGTCGATTCGTGCAAAAGTGAACTCGTTTGTTCGTCTCAGAGCAGCACAAGTTTTCATACATCTACCTAATGTCTCACAAACGTGGTTATAGGCAATGGGGAGTAATTAACCGGAGACAAATGCAAAGCACACACTCAAGCACGCGGTTCTGTGAGCGTTGTAAACCTGTAAGTATAGTTACTTCGCATGGGCTTCATGTCCGCTGCTTGTTCGTATAACGATTTAAACGCAGCATCCTGCCCTTTTCAAATCAGTCATTTTTGAAAACAGTAACTGTAGCCCCACTGCAAAGAACAGCTACTCGGTATGGACGTGAATACAGATTGGCACAATGAAAACCGCGACGCAAAGTTCGTTGTCTGTCTATCAAAGGGCACGCTCACCTGTCGTTCTTTCGGGGGCCGGCACATATATTCCGGGACTTGCTCTGGAAGTATTCGTGCAACAAAGCACTATGCACGAACAGCGCGAGTCGTAAAACATCGCGTCGCACAAGCACACAGCGAGCGAGCACCATGAAACGGACGAGCGACGACGGCTAACACATGCCTTACTAACGCCAAACACGAAACTTTCTAGCGGATTTCAGCGCCTCCCGCAGGAAAGGGAGTTGATCCCGCCAGAGAGGGGGTTGAAAAAAGTTGGGAGGAAAGAGACGGAACGCAGATTTTAACTCTGATCCCAGTCCATGGATGGCGCCTCAATTTGCCATACCGCAGAGCCGTCGATGGGGAGAGTCTGGCGAATGGGCGGGGCAGTGACGTCGCAGCGCGGCGATGACGCTGTTCACGTCACCGACATGCCTCCGCTCCGGCCGCGTCCGACATATATATTCTTTCCGCGCGACGGGCGCACGTCTGTGGCTATGTACGCGCTGTTAATTCGTGTAATGTAGCGCTCCTAAACAAATTGCGAAGTTGAAATTGCGCAAGAACATTGTTATACAAATTTAATGAAGAATATGGTGTGAATTAGACGTGTCCAAATAATCGTGAAACTGAGTTGTGCACGCCGATTCGAGTCCACGACGTTCTACGATACGCGCTGTGCTTTAGAGCGCAGCTCTTAGGCGTCTGTTCCTGCGTTGTTCGGCATCGCCGTTGGCGTTGTGGGCGTGACCGATGAGCGAATGAGGACGAAAAACAGCGAACGTGGATTCTGTCGATATCACGAGCCACTGCATCGCTTTCTTCCTCCGTCATGCGTGCTCGCCCTTCGGTCGGAGCTCGTGCGCACGCAGGGCTGGTGGGTGCGCTGCTACTGTCTCGCTTGTCGTGACGAGGATGTCGATGACGCCTGCAATGCACAGAGTGGCGTGCGTAGCACTCGAGCACTGGCAGTTTCTGTGGCAATATGTAACGAATGTTCCAATGCGGATAGCCAGAAATTCAAACACAGTTCGCGTTGCCTCAACACAAAGCTGCGCTCAGAATTCGCATGACGGATTATCGTGATCATCGGTGACTTTTCGAGCTATGAAGATCTGTGGGTTTGCGTCTATGTTTTTTTTTTTAAATGCGAAGCATTTCTTAGCGAACTTCTGCGACTTTGAGCGTATCTATCTGTCTATCTACCTATCTAGCCGCCTACGAATTGTGCTCTCCTGGCCGTTTCGTTCATGGGTGTACACCAAAATTGGTATGGCATAATGTGACTGTATGACAAACATAAATGACTGGTCATAACATGAAAATCATGACATGCATGTCATGTACAGCATGATTTACATGCCACAGTCTTGGTGCTCTTGCGGCCGTTTCGTTAATTTGATATTTACCAAAATTGGTATGGCTTGACAAGAGTGTATGGCGAACATAAATAACAGGAGTTATTATGAAAATCATGACACGCGTGTCATGTACAGCATGACTTACGTGCCACGCTCATGGAGCGCGCTGGTGGCCGTTTCGCTTGCTTGATATACACCAAAATTGGTAGTGCGCGACATGACTGTGTGACGAACATAAATTACGGGAGTTAATGTGAATGTCATGACACGCGTGACATGTACAGCATGACTTACGTGCCACGCTCATGGTGCGATGGCGGCGGCCGTTCCGCCAGATTGATATACACCAAAATTGGTATTGCGTGATGTGACTCTGTGACGAGCATATACAACAGGTGTGATTTTTTGAACATGTCACGTGACAAGTGTTACGTGAGAATCATTGCATACCACGCGGAAAAAATCTGTGCACGCGTTCTGGCAGCAAAGAAGATAAAGAAGAGGACGGATTGCGTGCCGGTTCATGATGATGACAATTTTTATTCGCCACTAACTGGGATTCTCCAAGCTTAAACAGCTCTGCTTTTAAAAGAAACAGAGATACCAGCGCACGTAATTGTATTAAGGCCACAAAACCGCAAAAGCGGGCGTACACAAGCGGCTTGGGGATTAGAGAATTTTAGTGCCGGGACCCCAAAGTGCCTTTTGTAGGTAAGCCCCTTACGTTTCTTTGTATAGTCATGGGTGCGGCTGAGAGTACAAGGGAACGTAAGAGGGTGAATAAGGAAGCGGCTTGGAGTCCCCGGCGCTAAAACTCTCTAATAAGAAAGAAAAAAGAAACTCACAGGGTCCCTTATGCATTCGCCTAAGACCACTCGAAGGCGAAAGCCGTCTTCCTTTTCTTCAGTTATGTATTGTTCCTCACGCCACCCCCTCCCCCCTCGAAAGCTCTGTGACCTAACATTGTTTTGACACTGCCTCCAAGATCGGAGGCACTGCCATCTTTCTACACCACATCTGGTCATGTGCTGACTTCATCGCGTGAAGTCACGTTATTCGACGTCATGGCGACATCACAATCTTTGGTTGTATGGTCACGTCATTACGCGATGATTTTGACATCCCTCGTGTTGACGCTGCCGACGCGGGACGCCGACGCCGCGGACGCCGGCGGTCAATTTTCGCGTTTGCGGAGGCATCTCAGGTTTCGTCAGACCAGGTGCAGGGCCCCCAGTAGGCGCGTGTTAAATGAAAACAATACCTCGTTCGGCTAGTCTGATAGCGGACATCGTGTTGGTTTAATTTAAAAATCATTTTTCTGCTCAACTTCTTCGCGCTCTATACTTCCTAATCACGAAATTTCATTGAAGAGCTTCCTGCACGAGCACAGCCATCGTGCACTATACGTGCATGACTAAAAAGCGCAAGGCACATTCGCTTAGCACAGAGGCGCAGATTAATTTACGTGCGCGAATTAAACGTGAAACTGGTAGCATGTACACAAGCGGCAACACAGCGGTAAATGACATCGTAGGCTGACAGCCACAGAAACGCAGACCACGTACATAACGTACAACACATGCCAGGTAACCGCCGCAGCTGACGCGCGCTGCATTAACCTGCGATATCGAAATAAGTCTTTCCCTCACAACATCACGGTAAATCCCAAGCTCGTGCTTACGTAATTACGTAAACGCAACACATCACGCTTGACACTTACAGCGTGATCCCTGCAAAATTTCAGTCTGCCCAAGCGATCGAACGCGAACCATAAAATCCTTTTTTTCAGCGTGACAAAATTATTTTTAAGGTTTGTGCGCCTGAAAGGGCCCCATTGCACAACAAATAATGTGTGTGTAATGGTACGTTTGTTTATGATACCAGCAATATTCAAGCTAAATACTCAAGTACGTATCTCTATAGCACGGAGCAGTCGGTCGGGTCCATTTGCTGCGTCTGATGTTTCTGATCCAAAGGCGTCGTCGCTTCTTTCCTTGGGAAGCCTAAAAGGCGGAAACCCTACGCGCTGCTGTTTGAACAGCCAACCGCAACAACAGCCCATCGCACGCAATAAATTCACGCTTGAATGCGAGGAGCAGTAGCCATGAATACGCGTGGCTTCGCACAAAGCTTCGTAACCTACGCGCGTCCTCAGCGATCGTGTGTGGCGCGCCGGCGTCTCTCCGTCGCGGCAGCGCCGGACTCCGCGCCGCGCTGTCGGCACTGCCGCCCGCCGCCGCCGGCGAGGAGAGGAGGGTTACGTCACAAGAAGAGGGCGGCGCTGGGGCGGAGCTCGGAGAGCGGCGAGATGATGAAACAATCGCCAAACTCTCCGAAGGGTATATATGGCTCGGGCTATACAACAAGACGAGGAGGTGGCGGCCAGGCACGGTCTCATCGGTATCCCTGTGTGAAAATATTTATCACTGAATAAAGTTGTTTCTCTCTCTTTTTCAGCGTAAATGTCTCCCTCGATGGTGCCGAGATTCGTTTATACTGAACTCATCAATGTGCTCTTGCGAAACTGAGAGCCTTTCGATATTACATTGATCGAAACAGCATGGACGGGTTAGTACTGTCGCACTCGCTTTGTACGGAATGCATTTGCGCTGTAGTATCTGATGTTGCACCACAAGCCATTTGCTAACCTTGGCATGCTAGTATTACAAGGCTTTAGTTTTCCTTAACTGCATGTGATTAGCTACATTTGCTATCACCTCTCTCATATTCAAGGTGAGCAGGCACGGTGCCCGTATTCATAATAAGAGATGTTCCAGAGGGTATTCGACAAACCTCATTACCGCAACAATGAAAGGAAGCTAATTCGGTAACAAAATTCACAACCCTGGCATCAGTGTTCAAGCTACACCATAGTTATTCAGAAATAGACAGATGATTTCCCAAAAGTGGTCTTCTTTAACATTGACAAAGAATATTTTCCCGGGGGGCAATGAGCGCACGTATGCTGTCGATATTTGACTTAGACGTGGAGTCTGTAATTGACTGATTTTGTCCGCGTAATTTTTTGTTGACTCCACCGACTTTTGGGTGCTGAACGTTCCCAAGAGCGGACACCTGCGGAAAGGGAATATTGTTATGCTGAATTGACGCCCATAAACCTGTTTCAGCAGTGCACTCCAAATACATACATGAGGCCCTACTTATCTCAACAACTCGCCACGACAACAGTCTTCAGTTTGCACTGTATTTTGTGCCCAACGCACGCTCTCAACACTCATGCTGTCTTCGCACTCTCAAGCATCACAACATCATGCTGCCACATTTTCCACAAGTTCATTACGTTATTGCAATCGAATCACGCTTATTGTGACACACAGCTTTTACAGAGATAAATATTTCTTGTTCGCAGTCCTCCTTGCCCCTAAAACGAGTGTGTTACGGTAACCACTGCATTTTCTCCCGTTCTTTTTATTCTTTGAATTGTTTTCTACGTTGATCAGATTTTTTATTTAATTATGTAATCTTAGAGTGAGGGCCTAATGATTTCAATAAATATTCGCTTTCAAAGTTTTAGATGAGTTTTGACAAGAATTTTAGAAATTTTCATCTTGGTGCTGCTGATAAAAGTACAGGTGTCAAGAACACTAGAAGTGCGTCGTGGTTGTTCGGAGAACATTTATTATATTTTTAGTAGTGCTTCCACAGGAAAAACCCACCGAAAGCGCGTGGTAGTATAGTGACGTGTAAGAATAGTGGGACGTAGGCGTTAGACACGTGGGGCCCGCAACTGTTGATTTTCTTGCAGCATTCTGTAGTTTGCTGTCATTTGTACGTATTGCACGTGAACAACGAGTGATGAATTGACGTCCTGTGGCTGCCACAGCAATTTCGGCCGCATTCATGACGCCGAGTTCGAAAACCATGAAAACTGTGTTAACTCGTCCTGATAGTGTCCATTTCTATGGGGTTCTCTTGAAAACACTGGGCGACGAAAAATTTTAAGTCCAACTAAAATATGTTATACGTGTTTCCAGGCTCCGGTGTGTGGAGAGCCATAGCACTATATGAAAAGCAAACAAAAAGCAATAAAAATGCCCCTTCTTCCATGCCTCGTAATCGTGTCAGTTCTCCTTTAAGAGCTGTCGGTGTTAGTATGACGCAAATTACCGGTTGGCCGTTAGCTAAAATTTAAAAAAAAATAGGGCAGCTTTGCACTGGTGCTGCCGAGCCTGAAGGAACAGCGGAGCTCGGGGGCATTCCTTAGCATACCAGCCAAGCCTAGACTATAGTCGACAAAAGCTTACTAGTCCAGACGGGCCCTGCCCAGACGACCGAAGCGCGGAAGCGGATTGACTCCGCGACTAAATAAATAGTACCGCTCTGCACTCGGCAATGTTATCCGCTAGCGGGGTCAGCAGACGTATGGCTCATGACGTCAGTCTCGAGCGCGCTGCCATTGGTGCAGTCTTGTGTGCATCCGCCTTTGAGGAGGAAATGCCGCGGAGTTCTAAGGTTGTATCCGGATATAGAGGTAGCTGGTTAAGTCTAAATGTGGCCATATAAGCGTAAAGAGGCGCCGTTAAGCCTAGGAAGCCAAATTGAGACTCCCTCTCTATTTAGTTCTCCTCTTACTTTCTGTCTCTTTCTAGTTCTCTTTATTTCTCTGAGTTTATTTATCTCCCTCTGCTTCCCTTTATTCCTCTCTATCTTTATTTCCCTCTATCTTTTCCTCGTTCTCTCGCGGATAGCAATGCAGTCATATTTGTACAAGCAATGCTTGTTCTTCTGGCGTGCCTGCATGGCCGTGTGGTTGCGACGCTCGTCTTCAGGTCGTGGGTACCGGGTTGGAATCCCGCTTCGCGAAGGATATTTTATTTCGTTTTATTTATTTCTTCTCCTAATCGTCTCCACTTCTGTTGTCCTCTCCACCTCCTGTCATTCACATTGCCGAGCTGAGTTTTCGGTTAACGCCCGTCTCCCTTCTCCTTCCCTCCTTCTCGACTCAGCTATAATCGTTATACTAGGCTTTATTAAAGGGAGGGATGTGGACACCGACCAAAATTATCTTCAAAAACAAAGGTATTAACGTTCCGGCTTTCCCGCGAGACCCGTGTTCACAATCTTTTGAACATGGTTCCCGTGGTGGAGCCGGAACGTTAATCCGTTCGTTTTTTAATATCAATTAGGAGGGGTGTCCGGATCACTTTTAGTATGTTTCATCCCAGGAGATTCCAACTTCATTTACTAGGCTTTGCTCTCTCCCACCGCAGTCCTCAACCCTCCTTCCCCACCGCTCTCTATCACTCTCCCTCACACCGCTCTCTTCCTCCACTGTCTGCGCTTTCACTCGCACCTGAAGTACTCGCTAGTGGGGCGTAGCCAAGCCCTGTGGGGCATACCCAGCCGAGTTTTCTGGTACGTCGGACTTGCTCCCAGCTTAAACAGCTTCGCTATTATCATATTAGGGCGAAAGCCTTCGATGCCTCATCAAACTTGAAAATTTTTCGGCATCCCGAAACGTTGGCGCGAACACGAGTGATGCAAATTATCATCTTCAGGTGAAGATGTCACCATACCACGTCACAAATCGCCGATATTTGTGACGTCAACATGTCGCCGCTAAGGTGTCGCACACGTGACGCCAGATGGTGACGTCATCACCTGACGTCTTCGCCTTGTCAAAGGTGGGCCGATCACAAAGGCAGTGCTAAACCAGCTGAGGTGCAGAAAGCTTGCAACGCTTCCGATGCTGGAGGCCTTGCAAAAGAATTTTGGGTGCGGAAAGCATTCGGTGGGTGCCGGGCAGGATCAACACATCGACCGAGAAGAAGAATAAGATGGCTCTCGCCTTCGAGTGCTCTTAGGTTAATCGCTAAGGGAACCTGTGATTTTTTTCTTACCTTTTGGCGGACTGTGGACGTAGACCTCGTTCGGGAACGCTCGCCTACATTTGTTTGCAGTGGAAAGCTTATTGATACTGCCTATAGTACATTACAACCTAAGTAAAATGTGCATCGAGAATCTGCTTGGTGAATTTTCTAAGCATCCATGTTTATTTCAGGAAGCTCCATTGTTGCAGCCTACCTTGGAACATTGTCGTCGGGTGTTGTAAATGGCGTGCTTGGAGCTGAGATGTGAGCGAGAAAACGCAATGCTGCAAAATGAACGCTCAAACTGGAGTTTTCCTTTGTTTTTTGTTTATTCCGTGCAAAAATATTAGCGGTGAATATTCAGCACACTACATGCATTTCATTTAAGAGAAGCAGAACGTATTTTTCCGGCAATAGCATAGCCAAGATAATGTATTATGAGTTGCAATAAAATGGGCTGTGGTATTTTTTACTGAACTTTTCTTCAGATACTCCTAAAAGACAAAAAGGAAGGGTCACATGTCTTTAAAATATTTCGCTGGCATTTCGCGAACCAGTAACGTTCATTTCCTAGTGCAAAAGAAATTAACATCCTACACGAAGAGATTGCGGTGGCTCTCCTTAATTCTTGTGTTAGCGGTGCGTGCATAAATTTGGCACCGGCTCCATGTGCACGCCGTTCACTGCTTGCGTTTTCGTCACAAGGAAAGCTACGTACAGATCTCCCATAGCAAAGTACAGAGTACCCTGAACGAAGGTCAGACTCTACCCCGGTGGAGCGGCAGACACCACCGCCGCCGGGTGCCCTTATCGCAGCCCTCGTGTTAACTGGACAGTACAGAAAGCCGTCCGCAAGCGAATGTGCATAGGCCCCAATAGAACCCCCTCTTTCTTTGGTGTCAAGGCGCGATTTCCTGAGAAGTCAATGACCAGGCAAGCTTTTTTCGCCAGTCCGCGCTTCAAAAACATAGGAAGCTCATCAAAGCGAACTGCGGGTATAATGCAAAAAAACCATAGCTGATCCCCCTGTCATAGGAATCGGTAAAACACGAAAGTGAAACGTGTCTTCACAGACGTAGTTGAGCGTTTGTTGTCCATTCTACCGCCCCAAGGGCGAAGGAATAAATGCTACAGCAACAAATAGTAATGTCACGCGAAGAATGGCAAGCAGCTCGAAACTTGCAACGCGCTGCTCAAGCAGATATGACGCACGGAACGAACATACACAAAATAAGAGCCAAGTGTCACATTTGTAACTTATTTGTGCGTGAGCACCGCGCTCCTTTTCCAAAAGCGGCCGCTGCAGTGTGCCAAGTGACCTTCGTGCTCTCAATGCAAGACGTACGAACCACCGCGATCACGAGATAAGCGCACGCACGAGCGACCATGCCCTATAGAGGCGGGCGCTGGTCACAATGGCGGGGACTTTTGAAGCGCGCTTTTCGAGCACTTCGCGCCATCTCGCTAGTGATGACGAAAACATGCTGCAACACTGATCTCTGAGTACCGCCACCGGCAAATGGTGTATATAAATAGCTCGCCGTTAGCACTGCGAAGAACGTGCCATCCGTGGCCGAATGGTTTCGCGCTGCGCGTTGCGGAGCGAGGGGTCGTAAGTTTGATTCCCGGTGACGGAACTTTTTGTTCTCGTTTTTTTCTTTGCTCATTGTTACTCTGTATATTTTACAACGTCATATCCGTGACGGAAATGCGTCAGTGGAGCCGTGGTGGACCCCGGCATAAAACACTTTCGTGTTAAAAAAAATGTGTGAATTATTTTGGTGGGCTGCGCAACTAGCCAGTGCATGCGAGGATCGCACGACCTTGAGTTCGAGGCAAGCCCTCCGACGTCCGTTCTGTAGAGCCTAAATGCGTTAAATGTAGGTATATGCATCATGTCCGAGTGGTGAAGGACAAATACGATTATTTTGTTAGCTTTGTGTTATTACCATCAGTGGTACAAAACTCGCTTTATTAGGGATGAATGGCCCCGGCAATATTCGCCTTTTCTGTTGCATTCCCCCTTGAAGGGCCCCTCACCATGTTTGCCGATTTTGAGCTGACGAGCGCAATGTGTACACTCGGCGTTCATGATCACGTATGCGAAAATTAGCCATGCTACGCGCAGCGGATAAAGGTCACATTTCAAGCTGAACGCTGCTTAACCTTCTTCTCGCGGGCGCCCGCCCAGAGAATCGGGGGATGACGTAGAAAATGGAATGGCCCTACGTAGACGGTACCGCCACGGCCGCTATATAAAACAGAAAAATTACACCGCTTCCCGCTAAAGGGGACTATGGGGCGATGCGAAGCCGGAGGACTTCCACGATCACGTTTCGTTGGCGTTCGTTGGGCCACGGCCGGACTAGATGCGAGCGTGCGCTCGTGTTTGTTTTTAGATGCGAAGTATCTTAAGGCGGAGCTCAATCCGGTGGTGGTGTGCGGCGTGACCACCCTTACTGCGCATGCGCATACCCTCTCCACACACCTCCTCTCCACTCACCCTCTCCCCTTCCCCTCTCCACTTACCCTCTCCCCTTCCCATCGCGGAGAGCTAACCACCGCGGAGAGCACACCGCGGGGCGTCTGCTGTTTTGTTTGCCCCATACCGGTTTGTTTGCCCCATTTATCTGACGTCGCTTCCGCCACACTTTTCGCAATGCATTGAAATACGATAGGGCATCTCCTTAGTATTCCTTCCTCCATGGCTTCGACTCCTATCGACGGAACATTTTGTTATATACTTTTTTTTTTCTTTACAATTTCATGGTGTTCATTTTCCTGACTTATTTCCGTGACGGAAATACGTCATGAAAACGTTGGTGGACCTCGGCATGCAACAGTTTCGTGTTAAAAAAAGGTAGTGGCCGTGCAACGCCGCTCGCGTGCTCGGCACGTCATGCGCACGTGATCATGCATGCGCGTGACGTGTTCATGCGTATTTGTCATCTGATCCTCTGGCTCCGCTGCCGAAAAGGCCATAGAAGAGATCTGGCTTACGAAGGCTACACGGAGCGAGTGGCAAGGGTTTGCTTCTCGCCCTTCGCATCATGGTTTCGCGCCTCTAGAAGTGCTCGTTTTTCTCAGCTCGTAATGAGCCGATTTGAAAAATTCTTTGAGCATAATGCTCTTCATTCTGCACACAACTACTTCCAGCATCTAACTAGAACTCTCTATGTGGCCTGGTGAGGGGTCCTTCAAGATCTCACTTACGGCGCGTTGGACTGCTTCATTACGCCTCCTAAAATGTTCGGTTGACGGCTGGCTTCCGTTTGTATATATTGCAAATGGGGATACGTGCGTGTCCACTTTCGTGGGGTACAACCCAAGGCAAAGCAAACCTGAAGGTGGTGGCGACCAACACATAGCGACTTCCTTCTATGACGCACGTGTTACGATTTCCTAGTTGAAATCGCAATATTGAGCCTTCAAAACGTACATGCGCAATGATGTGTCGTGGCCAGAAATTGAGATTATGTGAGGTGGTGTTGTGCGTGATGTTTATCACGCGTCTTCAGTCTGCAGTAGCTGCTCAGCTGCACTAGCTCTTACACGGTGCGCAGAGCGGTTAGAGACTCTGCTGAGCTTCATAGTCACGGTTACCACGGTTCTCCGTCAGAGCTTTACGCTAAACAATAACAGCAGAGCAACATCATCGCACTTTCTCACGCGCCCGGACTGTGGAGAATGCGAGTTATTCGCTTACCCAACACGTTCAAGCGCCGTATCCAGCGCTGTCGCGTTTCTGCTTTGTACGAGCGCTGTGAAAATCGGTAAAACTAAGCGTAGTTGTTTTATTCAGTCATTTGCATCTCTGGTAATTCACAAGGCAAAAGTAGCGTCGATTGCAGTGTTTCTTCTTAGGATGCGGAGCTGTCGCGTCTGCTTTTGTCTTCGCCATTGATCTTGCGTATTATCCAACAAGCACTTCATGGCCGTTCGATGGCGCATCCGACTAGCGGACATAAATCCATACCTCTCCATTCTTTTGCTAAATGCGCAAAACACGCAGCATAAAAGTAAATCTCTGTGTCACACTTGCTAGCTGCACTGGGTTCCGCAGAAATCTGTGCAAGGGAGTTGGACTTTGCGCTACTCTATACCTTGCACAAGTAGCGCTCGCGTCTTGCGAAACTCCAGTCTGACGAGCGGAGAACATTGCCGAATGCATAAGCGGGACTATTTCTTTAGTCGCGCTTGTGGCTTCGTGCTACAAACGGATGGTTGTCTATTTTCCCTTTCTTAAACCGTCCGCCACCTTGCGGGATTCCGCAGAATTGATTTGCAATACTTTAGTTTGATTTTCAAATTTTCGTCGCCCTGCATCTGCAAGGCAACCCCATCGCAATCGACATTATCATGACGTGTCAACGCAGTTCTGATGATTTGCGAACCCTGCGTCCTGGATGTGGCACTACTTGCTGTCGGAGCCGTTGGGTGTCAATTCACCTTTCGTTGTTTGCACGCAACACGTACAACTAACAGCAAACTACAGCAAGAACGTCAACAGAGGCTGTCCCCGCGTGACTTACACCTACGCCAGACTGTGTTTACACGTCACTGTGGTACTACCCCTCAATATCGAAATCGAACGTGTTTTTATGAAAGATGTGTCAAAATGTAGTAAAGGCATTCCGAGCAACCACGATGCAATTTTAGTGTTGTTGACACCAGTACTTTTATTGCAGCAATAAGATGAACATGTCTAAAATTCGTGTCGGTACTCTTTTATAACCAGTAATGATTGTTTACTTCAATTTCTTTCATTTCTTCTTGATATACTGCCGTTCGTTTACCACGCACCACAAGGTTACTTAATCAAATACAAAATCCGAAAAGGCGTAAAAAGGAAATAGGAAAATAAGAACAACGGTAAAAACAATGGTTACCTTAACATACACGTTTTAAGTGCACAGAGGATATCGAACAAGAAATATTATCACTGTAAAACCTGATTGCCACAATGACCATGCTTCGATTGCATTACCCTAATCAATTTTTGGAAACTGTAGCAGCACGGTGCTGTAATACTGAAAATGCGAAGAGAGCTTGAGTGTTGGTAGAGTACAGTGGTCCAAAATACGGTGCAGACGGAAGACTGTTGCTTTGCCAAGTTGTTCAAGATAAGTAGGGCTTCAAATATTTGGCGGGCATTGTGGAAACAGTTTTATATGCGTCAGATCAGGTTAACAATATTGTCTTTCCACAGGCGTCCGCCAGTCGCGTAGGCAGAAATTTTTTTCGGGGGGGGGGGGGGGGGGGACGGGGGGCACACCCTTGATCCGACATTGTGTCAGGGCAGATAAGTGAAGTCGAATATCATGTTGGGCTCTGTATCACATTGGAGAAAAATTCTGGGGAGGGGGGGTGCACATCCCAGTGTGCCACCCCTCCTGGCTACGCCACTGGCGTCTGTACATCAAAACGTAGAGCAGCGAAAGCGCGGTGGTCTCCAGAAAAAGTTGCATGAGCGAAATAAATCACTTTCAATCTCCATTTCTAAGTCAAATATCGACAGTATTATGTGTGCCCATTGTCCTACGAGAAAACATGCTTTGTCGGAGTTAGAGAAGTCAACCTCCAGGAACTCATTTGTGTCTTTCCGAATAACAATAACAGGGGTCTCAAACTCACCGAAGCTAGCGGACCGCAGTCACGACATTTAATCCTGCAAGTGCCGGCGGAGTGAAGGATGTAGAGGGGGGAGAGGGGGAGAACTAATATCTCAGCTCACGTTGCTATGTCATCGCGGCCAGCGTTCCTGGCTCTCATGGAGACGCCTCAACTACGACGTCGCTGAGTCGCTGCCTATCAGCGCTCATTAGTGGCATGACGAAGTACTTCACAGATCAGAGACGGCGGCACCACCCCACCCCGCTAACAGAGAGCACCTTGCGAAAGAGAACGTGACAAGCGTAAGGCGCGTTTATGGATTGTCGGGAGTGCGTGCCGGTGACGTTGCCGGTGGATTGCCGGGCGCCTATCGTCGCGGACCGAGAGATCGCGGGTTCGATTACCGGCTTCGGTACTTTTTCTTTTATTTCTGTCTCATTCGTCAGTGTGCTTTCGCCAACGTCATATTCGTGACGGAAGTACGTCAGAGAAGTCCTGGTGGACCCGGCATAAAACACTTTCGTCTTAATAAAAGAAAATATATGGGACGCAGACAATCATGTGTGGGCCGCAAGCAAGACGTCCGCGGGCCGCGTGTTTGAGACCTCTGAACTATGATGCAGCTTGAACAATGATACTAACGTTGTCAATTTTGTTACTGGACTACTTCTGAAATCTTTTCTAGTTAACCATTCATATTTCTTGATGTCACAGAAGCTCAACGCAGCAAAGCTGTTTATTTCAGATGATTAGATCGTGCTTTTAAAAAGTGCAACAGAAAGAAGTCAACACTGAGTCGAAGCTTTAACAACCCTGTGTTAACCTACTGTGTATTCCCGTTCAATATGTCGTCCCTGCGACTTTTATAGGAATACATATTAGGAGTGTGAATCAATTGGTGAATGCCTTGCGGAAGATTTAGGGTGAATTACACTTTACTGTAGTATATATGGCAGTGGTGAAGATTCTGCGTTGCGCGTCAGGTGATCGATAGCAGCGATTAAATAGCGGTTTTTAGAAGAAGTGGTGGAAAGAGGTCCGCACAGGTCAATGCCGACACGATCAAAGTGGTCAGTCAAGGCAAGACAATGGCTGCAGAGGAGCAGGACGACGAGGAGGGGTATCCTTGCGGCGTTCGCAAGCGAGACGAGAACGGATGTGGCGGCAAGCAAAGCGGTACGTTCTACGCCAACAGCAGTGGTGTCACAGCCCTGTGTCATTTTTATATGCGAGGCATCTTATGGCAGATTTCAATCCGGTGCTGTGCGGCGTGACCACCCTTACTGCGCATGCGCAAACCCTCTCCACACATATCCTCTCCCCCTCGGCACTCCACCTCTTCGTTTATATAAAAGGCACAAGTTAGGTCGTGCACACGCTCAGTCACTGCGGCGGCTGCGCCGGTGTCATGAGTTCCAACGTCAACGTCGGCGCCAGTTGCAGCCATACCTTAACGCCTGCCAGAGGCAACCGGAGCCGGGACGCGGACGCCGAGCTCCGGGCTAGGGAAGCCCAGCGCAATGGGCAACGTCGGCGGGAAAATGCTACGGATGAAACGCGGGCTCGACATGGCGAATCTCTGCTTCGCATCGCCTCATGGTCCCCTTTAGCGGAGATTGTGTGATTTATTTCAATACTCCTCTATGTGCACACTGTTGATCGGCGTGAACCATTGTCACCAGCGTACGGTTTCCGAGGGGAAGTAGGAAATAAACGTTTCAACGCGATAGCGTTCGACAGCTCGTTCCGCAGAAAGTCCAATGTTGGCGGCGGCATCGTTGGTTGTCAGCGAAAAATTGTCTTTGTCCATGAGTGAAAATGTGAGAGAGATGCAAATAAAAGAATAATTAATATGTCTGGTTGGAGTGCAAGTGAAACCCAGGCTTTCTGCGTGGCAAGCGTTTGTTCAACCACGGAGCGACGCCAGTTTGAAACTTCTTTGGAAGAAAACGCTATAAGAATGACATGTAGTGGGAGGACTCTCCTTAATGTATTTAATATTGTCTGGCAGAAGAGTAGAGCTCCACAAGGCGTCAAAACATGTGAATTGCGCAACGAGTGGGTGGCTTAAAGCTGTCCACCCAATACAACGTGTGCCGGTGCGCCTGGCAATTTACGAACGCCTAGTGGATGCTAGGCCAATTTGCAAAAGGAATTACAGTGAAACCTCGGTGATACGATCACAGTTCATACGAATTTCGGGGTGCTGTGAAATTTTCGTTGGTCCCGGCCAAGGCTCATTGGCCTGAAATGTAAAGGAGTACAGTTGTTGCGAACCGATTTTCACTCAGCGACGTTTGATACGGACGTACGCTACCGCTCAGGTACGAAGAGGTGCCGTCCGCGCTGTCCCGGAAGACGCGTCAAGCACGTGCGAGCGCCGGAACGCAAGCGTGAGCATGCGCGCCGCACCACCAAATCGTCAGATTCACAGTGTAAGAAAAACACTTTTCTTATGGTCCGAATCATTTAGTTTCTTACAATAATACCTCAGAGACACATCACGGCCTCCGAGATTTTGTGCGCGAATCTTGGAGGCTCTTATGTGCCTCTGTGTGCCATCACGTTTAGATTACAGAGGACATTAGCGCCATGCATCTTCTTATTTTCTAACGCGTCGACGCGGGCTGCTGTCGTTGTATTGTGTTCACACGTGCCTGCCTCGTGCATCAGATATCCTATGAAAGGTGGACTAGGAATGAAAGAAGGTGAGGACGGTCTTGGCGAAAGAGTCAGGCCTCACAACGTCAACATACGCGACCGTTGAGGTCGCACTTGTGCGCGCACGGCCATAAATCTCCCAAAAAACATCCTAAACACCTCCGTGATAACACAGGACTGTGGTTATGTAATTTTGTGGCCTTGATCCATCGCGTCAAAGCGCTTTATTTGTTACTTTCGCTGCAACACTCCTGTGTCATGCAAAAAAGCATACTAAAATTCGGACGGGGCTACTGCTGTCGCGGGTCACAACGCACCTGGTTCATTAGGACGCGCGTACGGGCCGCATATATACGAGTGCTGGTATGATTGCCGACATCTAAAACCTATTCAGGGTTCTTCCCGACGTTGCTGCGGCCCTGAAAAACAATAAATGAAAATGTACGCCAGCTTTCTTTTGTCGCATGCTAATTTTTCATGCTTTCTGGTGTTACGAATTTCGAATGATACGAATATTTTTGGGGGTCCTGTGAGATTCGTATCAGCGAGGTTTCACTGTATAATGACATAGTGGGCACTTCGCAACTACAATTGCAGTAGGCATTAGGATAGCTTGAAACAGCTTATGTTGCGCGCAGAAACGTGCCCTATCCTGCAACATGGTTAAAAAAATGCGCACTGGGCCCGACTACGCTATCGCGTTCTACTCTTGAAAGCGAAGCTCAAGCATCCTCTAAGTTTTAACAACGAGCCTGTTCTTAGTCGAGTCTCTGATTTTAGAGAGCTTTACCTGAGCATTGCTTACGCTCCGCTCCGCACCGATATATCAGTGCAGAGAACTGCACAGATAAAGTGTTTCTGACAACCACGTCTCCTCGAGACGCCGTCAGCTTGGCCGAAAACAGATGGCGAAACCATGTGGACACACCTTCACGCTCCACTCAATCGTACTTTACAGCGGAGCTGGCGGTGCATTCTACGTTGCGCTGCTCGCACAATTTTGCGCACAATTGTTCCGCGTTTGGGCGCAAATCGCTAGCATACGTAGGTCTGACCGGAGGGGATCATAAACGCTCAGCTAAAGGTGCATATTTTTGTTTCAGAGGCTGCGAATCTCGGACGTAAAGGGTTTCGAGAACGGGCTTTCGAACTCTCCTGTCCAGGCTAACATATTGTCACGTAAGTGACGGCGAGCTGGCCGGCTCCCAGAAAGAAACAACAACTACCCAGGCAGCACGCCGACATTGGACCGATCTCGGCCCAACGTCGGCAAATGACGGCAGCAATATTGGCCCCACGTCGGTAAATCACGCTCGCGCTACTTTCACCCGCATCGGCCCGACGTTGGCTAGCCGCCTTTGGGCCGATGCGGGCTTGCCGGCTTCGGGCCGACCTGGGCTAGCCAGCGTCGGTCCGAGACGGGCCTGCCGTTATTCAGCCGATGATGGCAAGCCGTCATTGGGCCTATGTATGCTAGCCGATGCTGGTGCGGCGTCGGCCCCGCCGACGTCGGATAGCCGCCGGCGTGACCGTTTACACCCGTTATTATGTTTTAGCAGTGGTGGCTTACCGTGCGTTAAGTACAGTAGTACTGTACCGTCGTGGTCGGCACATAGCTAGTTTATATGGAGACACCGGCGGTAGTTGCTCGATGCGTAAAGTAACTTGATCAGGCAGGCTGATACATGTGTTATAAAGTAACATGGCTGCGTGCCGACCACGGCAGTTTGGTATTACTGTGGTTACTGTACTGTAAGTCAGCAGCGCTAAAATAGACTATTCGCGGCCCAAAGACATTCATCGACTACCATTGGTGCCATATTCGAAAAATGCTTCCTAATTAGAACGACTGCTCCACTGATGTCTTAGTGTGCGATTAAGACCCACAATTCTGTCGAACCGTGCAAGGCCGAGAACGAAAGTCAATATTGTCTCTAATACAACTAAATTGACGAAAGGCCTGCTGCACCAACTACGCATGCGTCTGAGAAATTAAGGAGCAACACATTTGCAAGGTGATAAACAAATTTATTCACAGATACCAACACACGCCAGCAGTTCCGGAATAATTATGCCATAAAGGAATATCTAAACATCTATAGATACCGTAGCCAGCATCTAAAACAACCCCACAGCCACCGTATTCCTCAAAAAAAGCAGGACAATCCTAATCGAGAATGGGATCAGGCGCAAAATCATAGGCGTGAGCAGGGTTCCCCTTCAGAGGGGGTGGAGGGGGGCGAAGGTTCATCGCGGCGCCCACCCCCTCCCTATTAAGTCAATGTGTTTGGCAGACCTTGCGCCCACCTCTTCTTAGGTGACTACAGGGGCCGGCCGCCCCCCTGCCCCACTGTGCGCACGGCTATGCGAAGAGTTGCAATCTCTTCAACGTTATGCGCGGCACATTCACTATAAATATTGAAAGAACTAAAACGGGCAAAAATAGGAATAAGGATTAACGAAGAATATCTTAGCTACTTGCGTTTTGCGGACGATATCGCGCTTTTCAGTAACGACGGTGCCGAATCACGAAAAAAATTCTGGAGATGTAAACGAAGGCAGTATTAAAGTAGGATTAAACACGGACCCAAAGAAAAGAAAGATAATTTTAGGCGGCTTGCCGAAAAAGCGAGATTAAGAGTGGCAACTAGACTAGAAGATTGTGTATACGCGTGAGCTAATTACGAGCAGAGGAGCCCCCCCCCCCCCCACACGTTTATTAAGTTCACCAAGGAACGGTAGGCATTTGCAACACATGACTGGCAATTAAATTAGCGTTATCCTTTAAGTGGGAATTGCAATTTTTTCAGTGATAACTTAAGGGCCAAAAAGATGGATAAAATGCTGCACGCGACGCGAGAAACATGGCGAGCGGTACCACAAGATCCCATGAACTCTACATCTAAACAAGATAGACACACACGCATTGCTAATCTAAAGGTAAGATTGTAACAGAAAGGAATCGTGCATAAAAACCACTCACGTGTGCCCGTTGGATCGCTAAAAACACGAGCGAATAAAAAATGCAAGCGCACCATATCAGAATACACAAAACACGATGGTCAATAGAGAATACGCGATAAGAAGAGAACAAAAATCTGATGACACGTAACAGTAGTGAACACGTGGCCTTATATGAGGTGAGCGAGTTCAACATGGAAGCAGGGGGCCACTGGTTTCTCGCTGCGGTGATCTCTGCCGAAAACAATGCCGGAATCCTGCCGCGTATCCGTCTCGTGCACGATTTTGACTTTCCACCACACATGTCCACACACCGCACTTCTTGAAGAATTCTGCTGGTCGGAGTGAAAAAAACCTGCTCCCGCAGCTACGATTGTCCCTCCGTCTGGACGGCTACCCTACCCTGCCTGGTCAAGCGAGTTTCGCGACAATGACGCTGAACGAGGGGAAGGGAGGGAGGGGTGGGGGTAGAGGTTGAAGGAGACGAAAAAAAAATGCGAATTCTCCCTTCTTGAAAGCACGGCTCAGCCTACCACAATGGTGTGCGATCCCCCCAGCATGTCTATGGGCATGCCGTTTGAGAAATCACTTGTTGCCACATGTCGCTACATGAAAACTTTGCGTAAACCACGTTGGAGCCGCATTTCTCATCGTATTTCACGTGCCATAATAATTTTATGCGACTGTCCCTGAAAGCACGTGGGAAGCAATCGTTGAGCGAGATTTTTACTTGAAAAAGATATGTATGTCACAAAATGGACGGCAACGAAGTGCAAATGCGAACTGACAAACACGTGGCAAACACGTGTTTGTCAGTTCGTTAAAGATGGGCAGCGGGCTAGTTGATTTGTAAACGTTCAAACGACAAAACGTGTCTTCACTTCGTCCGGTCTTTCTTTGCACCATACCTATTTTTCTCAAGTAATGAACCAACTAGCTCCGCAACACGCCTTGCTGAGCTTTTTACTATTTTCATAAAGTAAAATTATGTGACATCACTGAAGCAAATGCGCTTGTTACGCTTGACCCAGACACGCGCGTGAGTAAATACGTGTAAACACAGAGATCGGAAACTGTCCGTGTAGTATATGAGCGCTCGCGCCAATATGATGACAGGCTCAATTTATGCACAGAATTAGTATTCACATAAAACTTCTTCCGCTAAAAGCATTCGTGCGGGAATGTTTGGGTGAATTTTGGTGCTGGATACATTAGCGAAGTCGGCCGACCAGTGGGAAAAACATTTACAAAACAGAAGTACTTCGAATTTGGCCCATGAAGTTAATGGTCTGTGTTATAACGTTTCAACATTTTTGATAGCGTTGAACAACTGGTCAACGAAGTGGCCATCTAATTTCAGTCAGTTATTCTTCTAAAGACCATCTTTTTTGGTAGAAAAGTAACTGTGCTAGTGATAGTTGTCAGTCATTGTCATAGCAGAAACTAATAAGAGAATGCAAGCTATTCAGTCGGCGATACTTCGCGCCCCGAGTCGTACGTGCGGCATTAGCACGGTACAATATTTGAACTTTGTTATTTGTGCTAGTACAGCAATCCATGTAGCGGTATTCTACAGCTTAAGCTACAAATATTCAAGCGCCTAATGCTCTATTGCATTACGATTGTATCCTAGGCGGGCGAGCTGCCGTGTTTCTTCGGCGGGCTGAAGGTAGAGCGCAACGTCGAGGTCATTCTCGTCACTGACGGCCGGCAACACGGCGTCCAGCGTCGTTGAGGGGCTTCCGTCAATTAGATTGAACGGCGTCATATGTGCGCCGTTTCTTACACTGTCGTGTTAACTTCAGGTTATGTGCGGAAGATATTATGGCGTCCCATGTCATGTGTTCGACGTACAGTACATTGCCAGCATGTCGGCGAGGGTTTCATTTAGCCGCTTGGTGAGGCCATTCGCCTTCGGGTGATGTCCGTCGGTGACTTGTGTGGCTCTATTTTGAAGATGGTTTGCGTTAGCTCTGCCGTAAAAGCCGTACCTCTGTCGGTGACGAGGACTTTTGGAGCGCCGCGACGCAGGAGGACGTTCTCAACAGGGCATGTATAACTGTCTGAAGGGAGACAAGAAAGTTCCAATATCGTCGATAAGCCATCGGCTCCGCCGATGTCAGCTGAAGCACGGCAGAATGACGGCATGCTCGGCCCAATGATGCCGGTGAAAGCCATCGGCTAAGCCGATATCGGCGAAAGTACGGCAATACGGCGGCTAACACGGCCCAATGTTGCCGGTGAAAGCCATCGGCTAAGCCGATATCGGCGGAAGCACAGCAGAACGCCGGCAAACTCGGCCCAATGTTGCCGGTGAAAGAAATCGGCTAAGCCGATATCGGCGGGAAGACTGCAGAAGGCCGGATAACTCGGCCGTATGTTGCCGGTGAAAGACCAACATCGGCTGAAAGGCGGCAAAATCGGCCCAATTTTGCCGGCAATAGTCAACGGCTCCGCCGATATCGGCGCCAGGCTGGCAATGCTGGCCCGAGGTGGGGCCGCGCACAGCCGCCGTAAAACCTATATCGGCCCGAGGTTGTGTGCTGCCTGGGTAAGTCGGCAATAAACTTATGGAGCGTTTATTGGGCTAACTTGTGTCCTAAAGTAAGGTGAACGAATCCTACGAGGACGGTAGACGACCGCGTGGCCGAACGGCGGGCGTCAGACAGTCTGGGCGGCGTATGCGGCAATCGCTTATCTTGTCCTTACGTCACATTCGGGCTTCAGGCTGGCGAACGGCTATGCTTGATAACAAACATCGGTGTTGAAGCGGATAAAGAGTCCGATAACACATTGCAGTCTTGGTTCCTTTAAACGCACGTGGCATTGCCCCTCCGCGGAAAAGAGCATCGTCTCGATGCTAAAACAAGACACTAGATACAAACCGAGAAAATGCAACAGGATCAACAAAAATGCTACAAATGCATCTGGTATGCAACAGGATCTGGGAAATGAGAATGTCTCTTAGTCGGCTAACGTTCAAAGTACTTCTTGAGGCGTACGACGTGAACTACTTCAGGTCGCGCGCGTCGCCGTTGGGATTGTGCGATTCCATCAGGCACAATTTCGTAAACTAGTGGGCCGAGTCGTCGGGTTATTTTGTAGGGTCCGAAATACCGGCGCAGGAGCTTCTTGCTCGGCCACCGGCGGCGAATCGGTATCCACACCATAAAGCGATCACCGGGTGTGTACTCTTGGTGTCGTCGTCGTAGTTGTAGAGTCGAGCGTCGGTGTGCTGCTGCTCTTTGATGCGCGTTCGAGCGAGCTGGCGGGCTTCTTCGGCGCGTTGAAGGAAGCCGGCGACGTCAGTAAGAATGCTCTCGTCGTCGACGTGCGGTAACATCGCATCCAGCATTGTCGTGACTGGGCGGCCGAAGACAAGCTCAAAAGGTGTCACCTGTGTTGTCTCCTGTGGTGCAGTGTTGTACGCGAACGTGACGTATGGGAGATTTTCATCCCAAGTCTTATGCTCGACGTCGACGTACATGGCGAGCATGTCGGCGAGTGTCTTATTCAAACGCTCCGTGAGGCCGTTTGTCTGCGGGTGGTAGGCAGTGGTTCGCCGATGGATAGTGTTGCTCAAGCGTAGGATCTGCTGCGTGAGCTCTGCGGTGAACGTCGTACCTCTATCGGTGATAAGGACTTCAGGTGCACCATGACGGAGAACGATGTTCTTCACGAAGAAGCTAGCGACCTCGGTTGCGTTGCCGGACGGTAATGCTGCTGTCTCGGCGTAGCGTGTCAGGTAGTCTGTAGCTACCGCTATCCACTTGTTCCCGTAGGTCGACGTTGGAAAGAGGCCAAGCAGATCCATCCCTATTTTCTGGAATGGTTTCTCCGGTGTTTCAATCGGTTGCAGGAGGCCGGCGGGCCTTGTTGGCGATGTTTTCCGACGTTGGCAATCTCGGCAGGTTTTCACGTAGCGGGCGACGTCCGCGTTCAGGCCAGGCCAATAGTACTTTTCTTGGATTCTTCGCAGAGTTCTAGTGAACCCCAGATGCCCTGCCGTCAGCTCGTCGTGAGACGCCTCCAAAACCTTTTGCCGTAGATTGACTGGCACCACAAGTAGGTATGTGGTTTTCTGCGGTGTGAAGTTTTTCTTCACAAGCACGTCGTTGCGAATGCACAGTGATGAATTCGCGCGCCTGACCGCCTCTGTCGGCGAATCACTCTTGCCTTCAAGGTATTCAAGCACGGTGCGTAGAACAGGATCGGCGCGTTGTTCGCGTGCAAAGGTGTCAGAAGCCACGGGCCCAAGAAATGCATCGTCGTGTTCGTATGGCACAGTGGTATCAACGGGGGCTCTCGAAAGGCAGTTGGCGTCTGTGTGCTTTCGTCCTGACTTATAGACGACGGTGACGTCGTACTCCTGCAGTCGCAAGCTCCAACGAGCAAGACGACCTGAAGGGTCCCTTAGGCTAGCAAGCCAACACAGCGCGTGGTGGTCAGTGACGACCTTGAAGTGCTTCCCATAAAGATACGGCCGAAATTTTGTGACAGCCCAAACAACAGCCAGGCATTCCTTTTCTGTCGTTGAATGGTTCAATTCACCTGTCGACAGGGATCTGCTCGCGTAGGCGATGACTCGCTCGAGGCCGTGCTTCTTTTGAATCAACACTGCACCAAGTCCTGCGCCGCTTGGATCTGTGTGGACCTCGGTTTCAGCGCTTTCGTCAAAGTGTCCTAGTATTGGCGGTGACTGCAAGCGTCTTTGAAGTTCACGAAAAGCGTCTTCTTGGGGCTTCTGCCATTTAAACTGCACGTCGGGCTTCGTAAGGCGTGTGAGCGGCTCGGTGATTCGTGAGAAGTCTCTTACAACGTACTCCCATACTCTACACCAGTTCCCCGATCCAAATTTGTACCCTGAGAAGTGCCGTGGCTGCTTAGCGACTAGGACGGAATTTCACAGAACGTCGGAATGTCAGTGCCCGTCAGCCGGATACTCCTTCATTTCCTCTAATATCCCAACCCTGCAACAGTGGGAGGCTACGCTGCGTGGCGGAAGCACGGGTACGCCGGGCACAGGACGTTGCGGGCGAGAGAGAGAGAGAGCAAATACACGAGAGGCAGGGATACATGAAATACGTGTTTTTACAACTCTTTGAGACAAGAAGAAAACACAGGGGTACAAGATGAAAGGCAGGCATGTTGAAAAAACTACGTCCAGTTTGCTATCCAGCAGGTGCGCACAGGAATGAGGTGGCAAATGTGAGATAGAGAGTGAAAGAGAGAAGGCGCCACTACGATAGTACACAAATGCAGTGCAGCGTATGTACAGGCGCTCACATAACTCAGTTGTCTCCAGTAACTGAAGCAGGGCTCGTTTGTCGTTGTGTGAACATTATTTATAACACCTTGTAGTGAACAGTACGTGACGACGACGAAGAGCTAAGAAAGCAAGCCACAGTGCGAGCGACAGCCACGCGCCCCGAGCTTCCGCTTGCCTGGATCTGGAACAGTTTGTACGTGAATAAATCACGTGACATTTGGTGGAGGTGCGTGGGTTTCCCGTACGACCCTGGATCTTCGCTCCCGTAAGCTCCCCCCTTCGTGATACCAACATGGCCACCGAGACTCCTTCCCAGCCTGGCCCTTCGGCTGTCCACGTCACTTGTGGCACCGTGTATCCTCAGCGGGACCCCCCCCCCCATCTTCTCGGGCTCCAGTGAATCGGACGTGGACCAGTGGCTGTCGAGGTATGACAAAGTCGGCGCCAGCAACAGATGGGACGATCTAATGAAGCTTGGGTATGTGCAATTCTACCTTGCCGACATAGCCCAACTGTGGTATCACAACCACGAGGCCGAGCTTCCATCTTGGTCAGCTTTCAAGACTGCTATCAAGGACTATCAATATCCGCGCCGCATTTCCGTCACGGATATGACGTTGACAAAATGAACACTAACAAATGAGAAAGAAAAAACTAAGAAAAAGTTCCTCTACCGGGAATCAAATTTACGACTTCTTGCCTGCGACGATAAGCGCCCAGCGCTCTACCGACAAAGTTACCGAGGCAGATGCACGCCACTCCACAAACGCGCCTTATAGTTCTCACACATTCTCTCTGACACGGTGCACTCTGTTGGCGGTGCTAGGCGGGGCGTGGCGGGGTGGTGCCACCGCCTGTGAGCGGGGAAGTGAAGTAATGCGGCATGGCGCCTACTAGCGCCAATAGAGGACGATTTGGTGACGACGCAGTTAAAGTGTCGCCTCGGAGATTGCGCGCCGGCGCACATTCTCGTAGGCCATGGTTAAAGCGTCTCGATGCCAGCGAAAAACTCTGGCCGCGCTAATGGCTCATTCACACTGGGGAATCCGCCCGCCACAGCGACCGGAATTCGCGCGCCGCCGAAATTCCACATTGTTCACACCACTTGGCAACCGCACCGCCGAAACTAGGGCGTCTAGTTGTCATCGTCCCTTCGCGCGAAGGAACGCTGGCATCGACGCGCTCGGCGTTGTGTACATAAACAGGAGCAGGGTCGTCGAACCGCTGGGCCTGCTGCAAAGCAACTTTCTGGCGATGTCGGACGAGGATAAACATGCATTCGCCGAACAAAAGAAACGACGCAAGCAGTTGTGGTTGGTTCGTCCTGATTTGCAAGACGCCAGAAGCTTGGTCGAGCCGAGGTAATGCTACCCGTTTTGCGAGATCGTGATGATGTATTGCAAAGATGCTAATCGCGACAACACTTGGTAGTTGTCGAGAGCTACAGGATGATTACGAAAGACTTCGCTGTTGCTGCGGGCTTCGACGACTCCGATATCACAAGCGCGCCGCCATTTTTCGAATGTTCGACTCGCGTTCCAATTGGTTCGCTGTGAGGGAATCCGGCGGCAGCTGCCGCAAAAATCGGTCCAGGACCGATCGACGCGGAATGGGCTTTTCCGGCGGATCTCGCTGCCGCCGAAGCGGGTTCCGCGCGCTCTCGCCGCCGAATGTCTCAGTGTGAACGCGCCATAACATCGAGGTGTCGCCTTAGACACAGTTACGTTTTTTTTTCCTTTCGCATCGTGTTAGCGTGTGACGCCTCGTTGTCGGTGTAATGCGGCTTCCACATGCACCAACTTTGTTTCGCCGCCGACTGCTTCGAGTGCGATAGAAGCGAACGGGTAGGCGAGCGCATAGGGTGCATTGGCGAGCGAACGAGTACACACAAGGAAAGGAGAAAGACAGCGTGCTCTCTTCTTCTTCGTCATCTCCTGCTTGAATGCCGTACACGTGCGAAAAAAATAGAAAAAGATACCAAGGCAGAAAGAGACAGAAAAAGAGCGAGAGAGAAGCAGGGAACTAGGCTGAAATAAATAGATACAGATAAGAACAAGGAAAGAAAGAAAAAGAAAGAAAGAAAGAAAGAAAGAGAAAGAAGGAAAAGAAAGAAAGAAAGAAAGAATGAAAGAAAGGAAGAAAGAAAGAAAGAAAGAAAGAAAAGAAAGAAAGAAAGAAAGAAAGAAAGAAAGAAAATCATAAAGCGAAACAAGGAACACAAGCAAGCTCCGCTGTGTATTTCAGCATCGAGCAACTAGTGCAAGCTGTGCTAATTTTATTTGATTTACCTAATTTTTTGGGCCGCTACAGCATGACATCGCCCGACTCCCAATCCATTACGGGACAGAGATAAAAAATCCGTGCTTCGGTGATTGCTACATTTGACATTCACTCACATTCGTGATCATAACAATTGCTTGAGCCTGCCACATTTTCCTACACAACTGATTCATCACTTGAGTTTTTGTTTTCGATGTGTCGCATTACCTTTTTCTTCACTTTTCTGGGACATGAGTGCTCTACATCATTCACACTGTGATTTTGCTGTTGTACAGACAGCTCAATTATGGCCGTAAAGTGGATCGTTTCACGGCGCGTCTTCCCTTCTCTGACATGTGATCAAAACTTCCGCGACACCGGGAAATCGATGTGACAGTTGATGGATTTAACAGCAACGCTGGAAATGCAATCGCGATCCCTCTAAAGGACACTCGTATTGAGGCTGTTTGCAGCAGAGCCCAGCAAAACAAGTTCATATGCGCGAGAAAGCTCGAACAATAACAGCTTTATTTCTGAGGAGTTACGTATATCCTTCGTTGAAAATTAGTAATTGAAGCGTACTGAAACGTAGCTGTGGTGTCACATCGAGTAATTCGTAAAATACAGTCGTAATTCCAACAAAAATAAAGCAACCGTGCAAGAATTGTTAAAATTTGGTTAAAATGATGGGAATGATATCGGTAACGTGTCCCTTTACTTTAATGTTCCTGCATTCGCCAACGTTTTAACACACGACATTGAACTTTCCTTGTGATTTTTTTTGTTAGTTTGAAAACCTGTCTGTGGTATCATAGTAATTTTATAAAGGTGCAAGAACTGGCCGCTTCGTTCCGTAGTCTGGCAGCCAACGCTGCTAAGGGCTACGTATCCAGCGTTGCATGTCAACAAGTTGTACCGGCTGAACGCCTTTTGCATGCAGGTGGTGAAATCATTTAAATTTATTTAAAGAAACGGAGATCAGAACAAAAAAATTGTGAACAAATGTACAGAAGGGTCACGCTTACGTTACCATGCATGCCCTTGTTTATTTATATACAGGGAGAATTCCACACCATTCGAAGTTGCATAATATGCAACTGTACATTGTGCCAACGTAGTTAGTCCGTTCTTTTAGAACAGCTAGTCCTCAAGTTCATAGGCCTATAGCGACTTCTGACAACCATAAGCAATGGTGAAGAATGACGACATCCTAAGCCGCACATCGGATGGCTTCAGCAACATATGTCGAGTAGGCAGCTTCTACAAGCACTGGCTTCCGGGATGTCGGAACGAAATGATTTTGTTTCGGTTTTAGTTTCGTTCTACCGCAAAAAGTTCCGCTCCGTTTCTGTTCCGGAATGAAAAAAAAACGTTCTGTAACGGTTCGTAACGGTCTTTTTTGTATGCAGAAATTTGAAGCTAGGTAATCGTAAAAAAAACATTGCATTTGTGATGTAGTTCTTGCCCTCCTCTTAAGAAAGTGGGACAGGGGTAGAACAGCTTCTTCAGAGGAGTGGAAGTAACTGTACCACGAATTCCTACCAACTAGCACAAACCACTATTAATTTCAAAGTCGTATTCTTTAATTTGTCAAAAGATAAATACGAATATTTGTAGCGGTCTCAATGCTTTGTGTCAAGGGAGTGAGCACGATCTCAGAAGCAGCACGTGATTGAGTATGTGTACTCTCTGATGTGCGAGACTGCTGTTCTGATAAAAAAAAATCGCCAGGCCTCCGCGGAACACGCAGCGCAGTCGCAGCGAAAGCTGGAAGAGCGGACTTTGTAGAGCCCTTTGTAGACTCTCTTGGGACGAATTATCACAAGGACAACTAGATCACAAGGCTGCTTCACCGGGAGCAATAAACAGAATTGCTTCGGTGACATTTGTGACTGTCTAACTTGTCTGACAATGACTTGTGGCTCTGACACGCTGTATATACATTATGGGTCAATTAACGGTTCCTTCCGAGAGACTCGACTACATTTCTAGAAATTTTGCGGTTAGTCCTTACGCCAGGACCAAAACCAGGACGCGTGTATGCAAGCACATAAACAAATTTGCACTTTAAGGCAACACATTGGTTTTCTCTGTCAAGGTCTTGTCCCTCGAGCACAACTGAACACATGCACGACCTAAAAATAATGATAATAGAAACTATTGCTCCACGCTCGCTCAATAGTGTGGTTACTCAGGTTACGTCGATTTGGCCACTTTTAGTGCTTCGTAACTTCTACCTCACAAAAAAATACATGTTTTTACAAAATAAGTTAGAACGCGTACTTGGCTTTAATTATGAAATGTAAATAAAATCAAGGATGGTGTTTTTTTAATGATCTTCGAAATACTGAATTTAGAGACTTGTCCTCAGTTCAACATTTCTGGTTAACGTTTGAGGTCTCTCTTAGCCATTTCGTTCAACAAATTTCTTAACCTAACATATGGCACTGTTCTGAAAATTTTAGGGAAGTCTGGCACTTATACGCGCGGAGAAAAAAATCGAAAATTTGAGCAATACGGAACTTTGGGCCGATTTATCGATTTTTTTTCTTAAAAGAGCCGCATCAAAAGTGCAAAGTAATAATGTTTTGTCGACGAAAACTATCCGTTGTATGTGGCAAAAATTTGTCACACCTACAGCTACAATAGGTTTTTGGTAGCCTCTCATCGAAATCCCATTTTCTCGAAATTCGAAGAGGCGGTTGTGGCTCAGCGGAGAATTTTGATTTTTTTAAAGAACGTGAATTTTTTTTTCGTATGACCAAAATGGGTTTTGCAGTCCTGGAGACTAGGGAAACAATATATATATTTTTGGCGAAATTACAATGGGTCGGCTGACACATATGTAAGGCATTATGTGGACTTTGTGCTGTTGCTGATGACGATGAAAAATTATGGCTGAGGAGGAGGAGGAGGATACAACTTTAATGAAAGAAACTTCATGGGTTTGGAGCTGGCCGCTTGTCTGCGGCGACCTCTTCTGCCCATGCAATGACTGCTTTCTGCAGTTTTTCGTTCAGGGACCGTATTAAAGTCTCCCATGACGTTTCGGAGGGAGCTGGCAGAAGCTCTCTGGGTGGAGGAAGGCCCTCGCATTCCCAGAGTATGTGACTTTGGTTTGCTATGGCATTTTTGTCGCAGTTTTTGCATGTGGAGTCAACCTCTCCGCCTGTGAATATCACTAAGCGCTGAGGAGTGGTTAAGGTGTTCGTTTGAATTCGGCGGAGGATAGTGGCCTGCACTCTCGTGAGGTTGCTGGGCGGTATAGGGTATAATCTCCTGTCATATTTATACATATTTGTAAGTTCGTTATAGGAGGTCACTGCCTCTCCTATCGGGGGGCCCGGTTCCAAGGACAGTGCGACTCGGTTTGCTAACCCTCGGGCCACTTTATGCGCCTCCTCGTTACCGCGGTTTCCCGAGTGAGCAGGGACCTAGACCCGATTTATTTTGGTTCTGTCATTCTCAGTGAAGTTTCTCAGGACCTTGGCTGTATTTAGTCCCACACTTGCCCTTACAAAGCTGAGAATAGCGCTTTTAGAGTCGCTAAGGACAATGTGGGTAGTTGGATTCATAATGGCCAGTGCTATGGCCATTTCTTCGGCCTCCTTGATTGATGCGGCTCTAGTGGCAGCCACACTTACGATTTTGAGTTCTCCGTCCACGGCACTCAGGGTGTATGCGTTGTGTCCCTGGCTGGCGGTATCGACGGAGACCGCGGTTTGGTCTTGCTTGTGCTTTTCGCTTAGCCTCTCTGCTCTGTATTTTCTCCTGGCGTCGTGTCAGCCACCAGGGTGTTTTTGGGTATTGGCTTGATCTGTAGGTAATGTCTGATTGCGGGAGGTAGTGGTGCTCTGCCTCCCGTGGTGTGTATTGGCTGAATTTTCAGTTTATGCAGGATATTCGGTCCCGTCATCGTGTCTGAGAGCCGTGTTATTTGTGCTGTTTTGTGTGCTTCGATCAGCTCCTCTAGGGTGTTCTGCATTCGAAGTTGGAGGAGCGTCTCGGTGCTGGTATAAACAGGCAAACCTAGGGCCCATTTATACGCTTGTCGAATTATAGCCTCAATTTTATCTTTGTCTGATTTCCTGAGATGATAATAGGTGAAGGAGTAGACTATGCGGCTGATTAATAAGGCCTGAGTGAGCCTACACAGGTCCATCTCCTTCATTCCTCTATGTCTGTTGGCCCCTCTCCTCAACAGTCCACCAATTTGTTTGGCGGTGTTCTGCAATTTTGTGAAGGCCATGGTATTTTGCGTGCTATGTTGAATAAGCATGCGTCTCCATTCCATTTCAATTTCATTGCGGGGAATTAGAACTTGCCGCAGTTCCATTCTTTTCAATTCCTGGGAATGAAATAACTTGGCCAATTCAACTCCGGGAATGGCGGGCAGTTCAATTCCATTAATGTAATTCCTCAACGTAGGAAAGGCATCTTGATAGTTTTATTGAGTAAACAATGAACGCCCCATAACGCTTATGTCATCAGATGCATTAAGAACTGAAAAAGTAAGGAAAACACGTTACCAAGGACGAGGGATAATACTATGCGTTGCTGAATGAGTTGGTGCGTTGGTCGGCTGCAAAACTTTATTGAGGTCCTGCAAGGCACGCGTGAGCGCGCAGCGGGCGTCTCCCACGTCGGGACCGTCAGGCCAAGCCTGCCGGCCGCCCCGCGGGCCTGCTGGACGGCCGAGAGCTGCTGGTCAGCCACGAGGGAGCTGCGGAGGGCCGCCTCCCACCTGGCCGAAGCAGTATCGGGATTAGTGCACGCTGTCTTGCACTCCCAGAGCATATGTGCTAGCGTAGCTACGTCCCCGCATGCGGGGCAAGCGTCAGTGGGGAATACCTCGGGATAAATGGCGTGTAGGGAGCTCGGATTAGGGTACGTCTCGGACTGCAGTAGTGTGAGCGTAAGGGCCTGAGGCCTATTGAGCCTGGGGTGAGGGAGTGGGTACACTCTTCGCGCGAGCTAAAAATATTTCGTTATTTCTTTCGTTGTACGTGGCAGGCGCGTCCCTGTTCTCCGCAACCTCGTTGTCACCGAGCCGTTGCCCCGAACAGGCGCGGTCGGTTAGCGCGCGCGCGGAGTTGTTGCATTGTCTGAAAACAAAAGGAGAGCGCAAAATAGACGGCAAACAAGAGACAAGAACACAGGACGGGCGCTCACTACCAAGTTATTTTATTACGAAATAATTGAGGAAAATATACAGAACGTACGTCACAAGCGCGCCTGCGCACACATCACAAAGCTAATCATCACAAAATCTACTGCATATTGCGGCAAAACAATTTGAATTCCCTCTCTCGCAAACACACTGACGTCTGGATGACGCAGTCTGCGTCCTTCGAAATGTGCATGCGCAGTAGATGTGTATGCGCAGTAAATGTGCATGTTCTACATGTGCAGTAGATTTTGTGATGATTAGCTTTGCGATGTGCCCCGCCACGGTGGTCTAGTGGTTATGGCGCTCGACTGCTGACCCGAAGGTCGCGGGATCGAATCCCGGCCGCGGCGGCTGCATTTTCGATGGAGGCGAAAATGTCTGAGGCCCGTGTACTTAGCTTTAGGTGCACGTTAAAGAACCCCAGGTGGTCGAAATTTCCGGAGCCCTCCACTACGGCGTCTCTCATAATCATATGGTGGTTTTGGGACGTTAAACCCCAGATATTATTATATTAGCTTTGCGATGTGTGCGTAGGCGCGCTTGTGACGTACGCTTAGTATATTTTCCCCGAATTCTTTCCTAATAAAATCATTTGGCAGTGAGCGCCCATCCCCCTGTTCTTGTCTATTGTGTCCCGTCTTTTTTGTGCTCTTGTTTTTTTCAGACGAGGGATAGTAGCTTGGTTACATATCTCGTGCAGTACAACCACCCTATTAATTCCCATAGAGGCACTTCTCCCGCTACACATAGTATTTGCATAGTCAGCGTCTTTGAACGAATGGTGGTGTTTTAATAATATTTAAGCCTAAATTTGTTGCTGCTAAAATGACGACATAGCGTATTTTTGTGCTGACAAAAGTAGTATTCAAGAAGACTAACCAGTTTTCCCACGCGTCTGGAGCGGTCGTCACATGGAGAAAACTAAGATTTGGTTAATGGGGAACAAAACCCTCTAGATCTGCTGGTACTAGATGGAACGGTGTACCGCTCGGGCACCTTGTGCCTTTGCATCGAATACGAAACACTGGGCTGCACTTATTCACGCTGGTGAAGCGCGCCTTGCAAGCATGGATGGGTTGAGGAGGACTTTCTGTGTTCGCCTTTGCGCAGGTATGCAATGTCTTCCTTGTCGCAAAGGTTATTTACATGTGTCAGGTATTAAACTGCTTATGAGATAAAGATCAGGCTGTGCATAGAGTATTCGCCACTTTCGTGGGGGGGTATCAATGGGAACCCATGCGCAGCGGTAATTTGTTTCTCCCATCAATGTCTGCTCGGATAATGCCTTTGTTTGTACACTAACTTACGCCTTACACTAACTTACAACTTATTGCAATTCTGCAATACTGGTGGGAAGCAATAAACAGCACACTCTTTGCGCTATTAGCATTGTGTGATGACTGGTTGCCACTTCACTCTTCTGCCACGCTATATTACATATGTTAACACGATTCTATGCCCCACATGACGCCTGTATGGGGTATTTTTGCGAAGGTGTTACAAGCACCAGCGTGGAACTGTGGTGGAAGACCCGACTGCCACGAAGAGGGCGCGGGTTAAAATCCCATCCGATGATGGACATTTTTTTGTCATTTAATTTTTTCTTACTTCACGCGAGAGTGGTGACGGACACCGGCGGCGGCGGACAACTGCTGGCTCCTGTTGAACCGTGCCGCAATCCGCTTACCTCGCATATATTTACCTACCTCCACTTTGCTACCCGTGCTACGACTAATGCTTGCCGCCCGTACCCGCGTCTCATCTGCAACTCACAGTTAACAATTCAAACCTGATTTCTTCAAGTCTGATTCAGAAATTGGCATTGACGGTCTAACAGAACACTTACCTACTTCCATGAGGAGATTGAATATCACTCTGAAACTCCACTGCCGTATCCGATAAATTTCCGCGCTGATTGCTGACCCCATCCGATCGCTCTATATGTGGAAAACATTGGGTCATTTCGCTAAATAAAAAAGCATGCGCAGTAATTGGCCCCGCATGGTCCGTCTGCCCAAGAACAGGGCATCATGTAATGAAAAGCAGCTGTTGAAATGGCTGAGAAGCTCGTCTCGGCACTTATGAACTCGGGGGGTCCCTTGCGAGAGCGATATTGCTACTTCATCGAGGGCAATGGTCCCGGTTGCCATAATTACGTCGGTATTCACTCCACATCATTCCTGGCCTCCCGCAGCACCACCACAGTGGAAGAAGAGCTCTGCATGTATCTTAGGCTACACGAAATCAAAATATTTGTTAGAAACACTATTAGCGTCCTATGGCGGTAGGCCATCCTGGAATATTTCTCGCCACCATCCATCCATCGATCATTCTGTGAAATGCCATCTTGGTGAAAAGTACTGAACACCGAGCGGTCGCTCACCGACATGTCCGCCGTAGGTACTAATATTAGATGGCACTCCAACTTGCTTGGGCGCCTTCGCCACTTTCACCAACACTCTACTTGATCTCGCTTTCGGGGTCGTTGTACATCGTCCACTTTTGTCTCGCACGATACCCCAGTGCTAATGCTCAAGCGCATTTCCCCCGTCTTCTACTCCCTGCTCTTAAGATTTCAGCACGTGTATTCTCGCTTCTGCTATGATTACTTCCCAACATAGGCATAAAAAAGGCAAGTCCCGTACAACATTGCCTCAAGCCACACTGATGGCCGTGCTGAATATGCTCGGAAGCTGAAATAGTATTTCAGCACAAATATACGTTAGGACATTGGTGCGCTTTAGCGCATGCATGAGTCCATGTAAGTAAGGTGAATGGGTATTCACATACTACAATGCCAAAACACAGATCAGTTGTGCGAGAACAGAAACCATCAATGCCCTAATGTGCCTGGAAGCAATTGCATGGGCTCTCGACAGCACGCTACGCACCGGATTGGCGGGCGCAACAGCAATATTTTCACTGACTCGCAAGCCTTGCGTCATGTAATCTAATCTAATCATCAGCCTGAATGTCCTCACCGAAGGGCAAATACCTCTCGCGCGTGTGAAATGTAGGCTATGATGTAGAAGTAGAGCGTCTTGCTCGCGTGCAAGAGGTCGGTGATTCGGATTCCGCTGCTTGCGTCGCACCCATATACAAGTATACCGATATTGCGTATAGTCGGCTGCACATGCAAAAATATATTCCGTGGCAGCACCTAAGGAGACAAACACGATCAAAGAGGTCGTAGTCCCTTATTCACTCGATTAGAGTGGCAGTTGCATAAGCGACATGCTGTACGAGGATACGCGAGTTCTAGCTATCAGCCGCTTTGCCTCATAATAGCCTGCATCTCAAGCATCCTCATCATGCGACACAGCCTGTGTTTCACAGAACTTTCGTATCTCTCATTCTATTAAGGAGCAAGGACCAAGGCACCCTCTAAAACTATGTCCCGCAAGGAAATATCGCTTTCTTTCTTGGCGCAATTCAACTTCGCAGTCAGGCGTGGCTTTCTTTAATAGTAATCTTCTTGCATATCGGCTTCCCAGAAGAATAAGCATGTACTTTAGACTGGCCGTTAGGCACATGACACCCATAACCATGGCCACGTCTGCTGCAAGTGCAAACAGCGTCTACGTCGCCACTCCAAACACCTGGTATGGAAATTTTAGAACACGAAGCGTTGAGAAGAAAGCGCATCCTAAAGGAAAAGGTACCCCTCCATTGAGAAATAAATCCGACCAGAACGCAGGCTAGCGGACAATGACATAGCCTCGGGGTCTGTTCAGGCTGGGTTTCAGTAGGGCGAAAGCCTTAGATGCCTCATCAAGCGCGAAAAGTTACCGTTGGCGTGAACACGAATAATAAAAATCAGCACTTGTTTCGTGTACGAATACAACCGATGAGCGAAGCTCCTTAGAAATCGGACGCAAACGATACTGCGCCTAATCTCGCTGCTGGCTCTCAGAAGGTGGTAGGGAGGGGAGCAAGCGAGGAGAGCGTCTGCCGCGCTCGATGGCAGGAACGACTGAGCGAGTGAGTGTGTGGCGCGCGCATCGCAGGGAGAGGGCAATAGGTGGGAGACGGGTGTGAGCCGTGAAGCGGCGGGGACATCCAACGGCGGCGACGGAACGCCGCGCGCAGAGTTTCACTGTCTGCTTCCGCCGGTGCCGGGTGGGGATAGCGTTTGCTACTAGCTTCGACAAAGCGCCTGTAGTGCGCTAGAATGATGGTTGTCATTTCGCAATCCACGATAAAGATGGTGAAAGTGAAGATGGCCATTATATCCAGTTGTCCACAGATCTTGTTTCCTTTAAAATTGAATTTTTGGCGCGCTAGAACCAAAGTCTCAAGGCCTAAACATTTCCTCTTAAATCACCGGTCACTGTAACATAAAGCGATGCTTAAGAGAAGGGAGCTTCGAAGGCGATGGTGGGCTGCGGGCTTACGAAGTTCGCTCATACAAATCATCATGACGTGACGAAGCTATCCCAATGACGTCATGTTGACATCACATAACTCAACATCACATGTTGACGTGAGCGCATGTCATCGTCGTTTGGGTCAAAGCTGGGCCGATCCCGGAGGCACTGCAAAACTGTAGTTAGCTGAGCCAGTTGCTATAGGTTCATGGCAGTAAGAGGTGCGAAAAACAAAACGACGCACACAGGAAGGAATGACAACAGCAAGCGCTGTCTTTCAACTAAGCTTTTCAATCAGGAGTAAAACATATATAGATACGTCACCCGGCCGCACTGTGCATGCGCACAGAAAGATTTCAGACCCTTTTCCGCTCAAAAACCAAAGCACGCCCATGGCACATACTCCAAGTTATACCAAGATATGACAGCTCCTTATCGTGTAGTGTCATCGACGCCTGGCTGACAGATGCTTGCGACAGTTTGGAGATATGTGCGGCCTCAACAAGTTCATGTCCTTTTTTGGCTTCTTTGTTTCTACCAAATGAATGAAGAACCAAAAAAAAAAAACGTAACAGACTCACCGCAAGGGCGAAGCAATGAATGCTATAGAAACAAATTGTAGTGCTATACGAAGTAAGGCTGGCAGCTAACTCATTTGTATCCGATCTCGCGTAGCCGAGCAGGCTGAGGACGAAGAAATCGAATCCTGGTGCGGCCACGCGAAAGAAAGAATGGTCGAAAGAAAGAATTGTCATGCATTACCGTAGGGCAAGATTGAAGTACCCACCCCCTGACAAGTCGCTAAATAAGCAACAGTCGACAACATGGCGATTATTACAGACGCGAACATTCCCTACACCCGCGCTGTACAGTCGCATATACCCGGACGTTTACACACCACAGTGCAAAGCTTGCGGGATGGCTCGCGCCAACCTCGACCACATTATCTGGGCATGTCCCGCAGCGACACACACCACCAAACACAGCAAGAACCCTACACTTAAGATTACCACGCCCGAGCAGTGGGAGGCTATGCTGCTCAGCGCGTGCCCGGATGACCAACTCTGGGCAGTCCGGCTGGCCGAAGACGCCGCCAAGACCCAAGGTCTGGGCCGCCGCCTGAGGAAGGGGGGCTCCGGTAGGGCTAGTCTCCCGGCCCCCGCCTCCCTTGACCCCAGCAAGGACAAAATAAAGTTATGTCTCTCTCCCTCTCTCTCGCGTAACTGCAAAACGCTGGTGTAAGAGAAAACGGCCGCTCCAGGTAGAGATGCTCTCCGCATAGTCACTTCGCGTTGAGAGCGCTTCATGTAGAAGGGTATACGAGCCGCCCGCTGTGATAGCTATCGAGATAGCGCGCGCGCCCGCGATCGCGACCGCGCCCTAAGTTTCAAAGTTCAATGTTACTTATTACGCGACCCGTCCCCCTCCGAGCGAATGCACCCTCCGAGCGACGAAGGGTGCAGGCGTCTTTTCATGCTCGTTATATATGGGCGGGGCCTTTCCTGTCTTCTTCGACGGCAGGCCTCCCGAGCGTGGTGATGTTATCGCATGCACCCTCAGAGCGACGGAAATGGGCCGGCTCGTTTGATCTCTGCTTCGGCCGCGTTCGTCGCCCCCGCTCGCGCGCTTTTACCGGTGGTAGAACATAGGATGCGTGGGGGGATCGTATCAATTCGATCTTCACACGGGAGGGGCATGACGGCGACGGCAAAAACCCGCCGGGACTGTCCTTGTAATTGCCATCGCAATAAAAAATGGTGCACTTACACTGGCAGCAATGCAGCGATAGATGTGAACTTACTGGGCCTCTCAAGTAATTGTGCTGCTCCCTTAATTGCACATTAAGGTACCACCCCGTCTGCGTCGCGTACACGCGGTTACATGACAGGGTATTGAATAAAGAATGTTGAAGCAGCGAGATACGTAGCTATTGGCATAGCTACGTATCTCGCTGCTTCGCACAGTTTCCGCAAATTGTTTCGCGCCGAGATGCATCGTCTTGTTTTTCGCGCTGCTTATTACTATGCACTGCAAAAGCACGTGATGTGTAGAAAGCTTGCAATGCATCCGATCCCGGAGGCAGTGCAAAATCACGTTGGGTGGGCTCGAAACAGTCGGCCAAGAAGAAAACTGCTAAGGAGATGGTTTTCGCCTTCGAGTCGTCTTAAGCAAACCCATAACGGACCGCGTTACTTTTCGTTTTTACAGTAGCTATGGATATATATGTATTTTATTACAGCAGCTTCTGACACCGTTCCTTCACTTAGCGCACACTGCTACCTGCATTGCTCCGATCTAGTAGATTAGTTGAAGGTTGATCCATAAATACAACATTATTCGATAAGTCAATTGACGTGAAAACGAACAGCGTACGACAATTTCGCAAACCCTTAATACCCCCTATGTAAAATTCTAATTTTCCTGTGAAGATCCGGACTACTGAAATCCTTTTCATTTGAAAGGAAATTCTTTGCTGTTATATATAGCGATTTCTTTAATAACACACCGCGTCAGTCGTTTAGAACGTTCTACTTGACTAGTTGACGTCATGGCCATACGTTACTTCGTGTCCTTCTACTTTAAAGTTCCAAATACACTCCCACTGTCTAATTATTCAGTTGATTTTCCGGTATGAGAAGAACCGCGGCATGGCTGCTTGAAGGGAAACAGAGAGGCGACTAATGCTTTTCAATTCAAACTTGAGAGTTCATGTGAACGGTGCAACGAAGCAACAACGCCTGTGGTCATTAATAAATTAACATCTGGAAAATTCATTCGCGTTGTTTTTTATTGCGATAGCGATTTTATGGACAGTCTCGACGGGTTTTCGCCGTCATGGTTACCGTCACCGTCATGTCCTTCCGGTAGGAAGTCCAAATTGATAAGATCCCCCCGCGAATTGTATGATCGACCGCGGGTAAAATCCCCCCAGCGGGGGCGACGAACGCGGCCGAAGCAGAGATCAAACGGGCCTCCCATTTCCGTCGCTCGAAGGGTGCATGCGATAATATCACCCCGCTTGGGAGGCCTGCCGCCGAAGCAGACATGAAGCGACCCGCCCGTCTTTAACGACCATAAAAAGACACGAGGTTGGTGGCGGGGGGGGGGGGGGGGGGGGGGGGGTGGTTGTCGCGCGAGCAGTCACTTTGAACTTTGAATCCAGGTGCGCGGTCACGATCGCTTTCGCGCGCACTATCTCGAAAGCCATCACAGCAGGCGGCTCGTATACCCTTCTACGTGCTGCGCTCTCAACGCGGAGTGACTATGCGGAGAGCATCTCTCCCTGGAGTGGCCGTATCCTCTTACACCAGGGTTTTGTAGTTACGCGAGATCGGATACAAAACAGTGAGCTGCCAGACTGACTTCGTGTAACACTTCAATTTGTTGCTATCGCATTCATTGTTTTGTCCTTGCAGTGAAACTGTGACTTTTTGTGAAAACATGTTTATTTTTCAGTCCTGCGTGCAATAAACTACGAACGCTGTTCTTGCGAGAAGATAATATAAAGTCCACAACGTATTACACACACGGCTGTCCAGCTCTATCTACGTTCTCTTTTTGTATTTCATAACATAACATATCATCTTTGTTGGGTCGACCTCATTCACGATTTGTGCTGTGTTAAAGGCGGTGTTCTGTCGTTCACTTTAATTCGATAAGGATGTGTATTGAAGAATCTCGTCGCTCGAAACCATGAGCCTTGAGAGTTTGACGTTGCACGGACAGTCCAATTGTACCGTTCAAGTGGAGTGATGGAGTTTGGCCCACTAATTGTAGAATGCGCGCTCAAAACGTCCACTTTCTGGGAAAATATTGGGACCCTATGCACTCGCTTTATTTCTACTTTTACCCACTTGCTCTCATAAATGAGGTTCCTCTCAGCTAGGCTAGGCAGCACAGAATATCATCTGTCACCTTCACGCGTCACGCTCGACGTCTTGACGTATGACAGTCATGTTGTGATAGCACTGTATTGGGAATAAATTGCGGCACTTCATGAGTACCTGCATCACAGCCTACGCGCGTTTCCTAGCGCCAAACGCTACACAGGGTAAGTGGGCATATAAATTTCTGCGCACCATTTTCTTCATCGCTTGGGTGAAAATCTACGTTTTCTCTGCGAATGCCCCGGCTATATTAGGAACGCAAGTTCACTGAATCTGAATAGGCAGCTGGACGCTGCTGCTAAGTTGTTACACTATATTTCGACGGGGGAGAAATGAAATTTAGGGAGAACTGCTATGCGAGCGTATGCAAGCAACCAACTTTTCGCAGCTTTTGACGTAAGCTTGTACACCGTGCTTGCCACAAACACAGTTTCGGCGCATTTGGGCGTTCTCTCCGGCCCAACATGTGGTGGCATCGTGTTTGCGGTGTAATTAGAGAAGAACCACGTTGAGAGCGATTGACTACTGCAAATATTCACAGGGGGTTCGATGGGGGCGGCCGCCCACCCTAGTCACCTAAAGGGTCAGCTCTCGTGTAGACTGCTTAGATTGTACCAACCCTGTCATCGCGTGTATTCTTGCCTCCTTTATTCAGTGTTTTAAGCCATTCAGGTTTGCCACGGAATTTCTCGTGGACCACCGCATTAGGTTCTTGGATATCAGACTGCATTTTAAAGATTAGCACGTGTGTTGGGCTATGAGCCTAACGCAGGCAAGCTGCCCTCGAAGAACGCCTAACCACGTTCAAAGACGAGGGATTGGTTTCTTGCTGGTTTTCGCTATCCTTCGTAGGGGCGATATCTCCGCCTCGCCAGTTATTGCTTCATAAAGCACGTGTTCAATGCCACCAACAAGCTTTGAGCATGTCAGGATTTCGCGCTTGTCGGCTTAGCGCTGTTATCTCCGCTTGTGCAGTCGCAAACACACGAAAAGAAGTGAAATCAGTTGATCGCGCATGATTGTCCGGCGCGACAAGGATGAACTGGTGAGTGGTGAACTAGCAACTGGTGAACTGGTGAATTAGCAAGACTTGTGTTTGGGCTAGTTGGTTCATACTTGATACGGACATATGAGCGCTATGGGACGGGGACACAGACAAGAGGCACATGAGCGCCTGTCCTCTGTGCCTCTTGTCTATGTCCCCGTCGCAGAGTGCTCGTATGTCCGTTTCCTTATGAACCCGACTACAAGGTATAAAGTGAACTTAGTACACGGTTACGCTACAACATCCAGTCATGGCATCACAGAAGCATGAATATTCTACGAGCCTGGTACACCGCAGTCGCCGTTGATCTTAATGCGAAAGTACAAAGAAAACACAATGGTCAACCAATCAGTAACGATGGCATCGGCTGTAATAATTCAGAGGAAGATTGTTAGTGGTATTTGCAAAAAGAAGCGAACTAGTTATAAGAACCACCTTCCTACAAAAGGCGTGAAGGAAGTAGACGTAGAAAAGCGGCAATTCACAAACAAAAGGTGAAAACAGTTTTTGTTACGTGCGGTTACCCAAGCATAGAAGAGGACATACAAGTTGTGAATAATGTAAAATGTAGTCATCAGACATTTGCGATGATAAAGGCTGCCCTCAGCGTGAGCAGAACAAGAATGGGATACAATGCTAAAACATGTTTAAGAGTATGTCTATGTATCAGGGTAAAGACAGCAATTTATAATTACTTTTTGGAACAAATATCCATACGACAAAATTTTTAAGCCCCAAAAAGTACATTTTTTGACATGTGGGAAAATAAATTCGAAAATTAGTCTGGTCAGGTGGTTACTAATAATTTTATCATGAAATGAATAGTTACAATATAACAACATTGTGAAGTTGTAATTAGCAAATCCTCGAGCATGAAGGCTTTTTCGTGCGTAGGGCAACATAGCAAAAGAAGTTTACAATAACAAAGAGCTGAGCTAGTTGGTAGGTATTCATTTTAAAAAGACAGGGCGTACAAACACGGACACAAGAAAGAAGTCAGGACACCATAAACGCCAGTAACAACTGAAGAGATGCACAACGGCGGAAAAGAAAGAAGGCACAAAAACTTATCTGCGCAGGCCCATGCAATAGGTGAACCTATCAATCAGGCACGCGTGGAGATCTACGCGAAAGATAACTGTTAAGGCATTTGATTTCACCTTTATGCAAGTTAATCGATGGTTGGCTCACGCATGCGCTATCTCTATTCTCGATATGCCATGCCTCAATCATCAGACGCGTTTCTTCATTCCTATGTCGGCACAAAACTGCGCATTCATTGAATTTTGGCGTGCACTTAAAATCTCGACAATTTAAGTATAGATTAGAAGGTGAGCGTCCGGTTAGTGATCTTTTATGTTCTAATAATGTCTGGGTAATGCAGCGGCCCGTCCGTCCAACGTAGAAACGGCCGCAGCTGAAAGGAACCTTATAGACCACACTTGTAGGGCAATCAGTGAATTTGTTTGTGTGTTTTAAGAAACAAATATCGGTTCGCTTCTTTCTTTTACTCGCTCATTCTTCATCTGCACAACGGCACATATCTTACCTAGCTTATTGGCAGCCATGAAAACAACATTGGATCAACCAACTCTGGGTCATGGCGGGTGCCGTTGAAGTCTGTAGCCGTAGCGAGGCCTTGTTAAGCTACGGGACGACGAGGAGCAAGGAAATACGCTTCACTGAACTGCAGTCCGATTGGGCGAAGACTTACCATATATTCCCGTGTCAGGTTAACTTACCTAGGGAACTAGAACACGTTTTACTGCTGTTGCTGAAGTCTGGCACCGAACAGTCACACCGCCAGTCCGAGCGTCTCCATTTCTACGCACGGTTCAGTGTATCTACCACGATGTCTAGGATGAAGCGGACAAAAATAATATTTATTCATTCGGTGAAGCCGGCCGTCGGTACGCAGCGAAAAGACTGAAGGCTTTTGTGGATGATGCCTTATCTTAGGCAGAGGCTTGGCTAATGCTTTGCAGAGGAACACGTCCCGCCGGCTGACCACTGGCGATTCCCGTCCCCTGTACACCGATAAGAGAAGGGCAATACACCGATAAGAGAAAGATACCACATCAATATGCATACCGAAAGCAAGCAGCTATCGGTACGCTTGTTGCAAAATATGATTTAGTTTTGCACATCTCAAGCGCACTTTATCAAGGAATTTCTTATTTTTGTGTTTGCTTCGTCTCCCTTTCTACAGACCAGAACCCCGTTGCAAGGAAAGTGTCTGCCTAAAATCGCGCATGATCCTAGTGCAATGTGACCCATCAGCAGGCCTGCCAAATGCTTGAAAGTGGACCGAGTGACCTAGAGGGGTTGCTGCTAGAGTGTTCCGCCTTTTAGAAGA
>NW_023616438.1:0-60001 GCF_013339695.2 Rhipicephalus sanguineus
CAGCGGTAACAGCTTCTTTAATGCTGCACGCTATGGAGCACTTCCTATTTGTGCACACGTATATGGACACCATCCTCATCTTCGTAGGGGTACAGGCGCAGTAATATTCTCAAGTGGAAGGCTCCATTTTGAGTGGAAAGTTTACAACTCCCTCTTATTTAAGAGGATCGTACGTTGTAAAATAATAAGTGAACAACGTAATGCAACACGCTCTGGCATTTTCGCCTTCATAACATCAAACTTACCAGCAACAGACACGGTTTCCTGTAATGAAAATCCGTTGTGCTATGTATTTCCAATAAAGAGTAAACATTCCAGCATCACGGTACGCTGCATCTAACTCTGTGGAGTAGAAAAGACAAAAAAGCAGATAAAAACGGAGACAAATTACTAACGTCGCACACAGGTGTAAAATGATTAACCGTTTCGCCGCTGCAGTATTTTCATTCGTCGCATGTTTTGCGATATATTCGTAAAGCGTGTTTACAGTGGCGTCGTAGTAAAAAGTAGAGAGAGGACAACAAAATAGAATCTGACAAAAAATGCGTGATTAATAGTACCTTGACCAGTGATCTCGCTTCAGCTGTGCCCTGTCAAGTATACATAGCATGGATGTTATTACCGGGTAATGTGGTCCCAGCGGCTAAATATTCCTGTGTCTTTAGGGGTAGGGGGTGCCCTTGCTTCCGGTTCGCCTGTGGTATGACATATCCCGCGATGTCGCCTGCGAAGCTCCCACAACTACGAACTCACGTTGAGTTCTTGGGTCCCAACTGTATAAATATGACGCACTGTACTCTATTTAGTTATGAGCAATAAATTGATTGATTGATTGATTGATTGATTGATTGATTGATTGATTGATTGATTGATTGATTGATTGATTGATTGATTGATTGATTGATTGATTGATTGATTGATTGGAACAGTCGTCATGCCGATGCCGTACTTCAAGTGTCTGTCTATGCGAGCTACGGACGTATTTTGATAACTGTTGACATATGCAAGAGGACCGCCTCGGGAGGACCCTGGCATATCCTCCCTCATGCAGCAACATTCGTGTCGCTCTTTGCCTTCGCAGTTGCTATCGTTAGTTACAATCAAGTCGCCATTGACCGACGATTGCAGGGAAAGCATATGGGTGCCGGAAAGGTTAATTTGATACAACTTTCCGGACTCATCTATACGTTTATCTGCGGCTTGGGGAATATCACCCAATGATCTCGCACCGCGTAACATCTCGCTTTCTATTACCTTTAACTTTGGCTAGCATTATATCCGCTCCGATGAACTGGCTTATCAAACGATATTTCAAGTTATTAGAAGGATCACTGTCTATTTTAAAAGCACTGTGCCAGGTTCACTCATTCTACAAGTGAAGGGTAGAAGTATTCATAAATCAGCAATAAAATAAAAGTACAACGTCAGTCGGTCCAGCAAGAAATAAGCCTGAAGCAGCTAAAGCGTTTAGAAACTCCCCTGAGTGTCACTTGGGGTCTGCCTGTAGACAGGACGTAATTATTTTAAAATGTGCGCGTTTACACTTCGCTGATTGACACATAACAAGTTGCGTTGCAGGAATATATTATATATGATATATGTGCGCACTAGTCACACTGCGCTAATGAATACCGCGGTTTCCACGTGACTGAACAACGTCCCCATTGCTCTTAGTAACAGGTGCTGAGTGAAAGCTGTTGTGACCGGTTTTTCTAACTTATGCATTCTTATAGAATACCCTCGACGGTTTATAGACGCGTATCAAAAAACTGAGCACAGGGCAGAGCTCGGCACAGCACAGGCTATTGTCGCTTTTCCTGTTTTATAGCCAACAAAAGGAAGGATTACATAGTTGCAAGGTTCTCAACATTTGCAGCTGCACCCACCTTTATCCCAAACATTTCTACTAAACGCAAGCACCAAGAGATAAAGATATGCGCGCACTCTATGGAACCAACGAAGCAAAGCCACATAAGCCTGGGCTTTTCTGGACTCATATTGACTCCAGAGCACCGGGGCGTGCAGCTTTTCCCAAGCAGACAGTCATGGCGATGACCTTTGGTTTGATTACCGCTGGGATTCACGTCTCGCCAGCATCAAAGCCACCCAGCTGAGCAGCGCTGCAAGCTTTGTGCAATACTGAACTTGTTTGTCGATATCTTTTTCCCACTGTTATTCTACTTCTCCACTTCACGAGAAAAAGAATACAAAACAAAAATCGTTTCAATACACATATCAGCCTGGAATGAAAACATCAAGGAATGGTAACTATATAGAGAGATGTAAATTGAATAAAGCTCATTGATTCCACTTATGCTATAATGCAGAGGTGAGTCTAAGGTTCATCGACTCTATACTGGTGGTCTTCTTCTTTGCAGGTAGAGTTGGTCAGTTACCTCAGTTGTAAAAGAAAATATATGGAGAGGTTATAGCGGTGGCTCCCGATGCTGGCTTACATGGTTCTAAAGAACAAGTACAATGGGCCCTTGTGAACGCTGAATAAAACATCCAGGTGATAAAGCAATAACCTTCAATACAAAATCTCGTACAAGAGTATAAAAGTGAAGTTTACGAAAATAACCAAGAGTAAAAGGAGATAAATCAATAAAATACTCGACGATATAGATGAGGGCACGCGAAAAAAACGAATATAAACTATAAAAACGAGGACTTATACACGGAGGCGTTGTACATCATATCATCGTAAATTGTGCGTACTACAACTATACATTGGATTTAGAAGAGTGGATATATTTTCTTCAAGTAACAGTAGATCTGCAGATCGTTGACATTACACATTATATTTTTTATCTTACGTTGACTTTATGTTTCAGATCGGTGGTCTTACATTCGTTAAGATTATATCATGGTCAAGCACCGACCGAACTCTTGCACAATAAACCAGCGCTTACTGCTTAGCTGCGCAAGCCCCATTCATACTTATTTTACCTGCCCATTGAGCAAATGTATATTAAATGCTGCTTTTCATTGCTAATATTTGAATGCTTGCTTGTGTCGTTTTGACAGACATATGAATGCAATGGTTTAAAGATGCAATAAATAAATAAATTTGACCATTAATAGATGCAATGGATTATAGCAGTAAATACAGAGGAAGCATCTTAGTGCATCCGTACCCACTTCTATACGGGAATCGCAAGTAAAACGCGACAGGGTGGACGTCATTTGAAATGGTGCTGTATAAGAGAGTTCGATTCGACGACGATAATATTGCTCGATGGAACAGTTCGGAAGATGATGCAACGGTAAGTGATGTCAGGCTCTCTTAAACGAACAACGAGGATAACGTCGCATTGGGTTAAAACAGTTAAAGAAACTGTACGGCAAAGCCACTAGAATTCCGCGAGGATTTCCAGATCCCCTTTCCTGACGCCAGTTTTTGATAGCTGTTTTCTGTACCAAACAGTACTGGGGCTACGGTCTCCTTCTAGTAATGTCAGACTAGGCAAAGTGAAAACAAAAGTCTGATGACACTAATAACATGTCTGTATTCCTTCAGCTTTTCTCAGTGCTGCCCTTGCCTTATAAGCAGCGTCATAACGCCGGGTTCAGGTTCTGTACTCCGGAAATTACGGAGCCAGGCTGATGCTCCTCCTTCCGGTCTGCGATATTGTTGCGACCGCACGCGAAGAAGAGCAAAACTTAGGAAACAGGTGCACTACTCTGTGTGTGTGGATTTTAGCGGCGAAACTCCAGACTAGAAAACAAATTAGAGAAGGCCCTTTCACCAACACGGCGCCCCTGTAAAAGGTCGTGATAACACCAGGTCAAACTCTGACGTTCATTTAGTACAGTCAAATAATATAAACTGAGATACGCTCGCAGTATGTAACCAGCTCGTAAAATATAAAGAACGAACACTATACATACTGAGAAGAGAGACGTAAATGTGTTTGGCCTCTCGCCGTCTTCTGTCGTCAAACTTTTATACTTTTTTCGCATACTGTATGTTTCTACTTCCCCGAAGACCTCACCATTGACATGTTTTTTTCTGATGTCTTTGATCGTTTCGTGACTGATGATACTCTGATTTTACCCGAACAAACACTTGCTAGCAGCTTGTGAGGTGCTGTCGGAAACTCACGCCTACAATTCCAAATTAGGCGCTGTCAAGGGTGGCAGATGACATTATGGTAGTCGGAACGAGAGGCAATGACATGTCTCAGAGACGGGTGCAACGTACGTCTCTTGCCAGAGTTAAGTTACTTTTGTTTTTGATTGGACCTGTCGTGACACAGGAAACATTGCCTTCGTGACACAGGATGCAGGAAATGTCGCCTCTAACTTATCTATAGCTTGAACCGCTCACTAAAAGCACCGTTCAACGCTTGCCGTTTAGAACCAACCTAAATTTCGTTGAACTTGATCGCTGTACGTCCGAAAATCATAATATCCTTTTGTTTCGAATGCACGAGTTCCCAGTGCGGGAGCCCCAGGGTCTACTCCGTACGTGTTCACTCTATGCTGGACTAAATATCTAGTTTGGTACAGTTGCACTGTTATGATTACGCAGTCTATACTCGGGGACAACTTTCTGTGGCCCTACAGAGCCACAATGCATGTATCCTACCGCTAATGAATGCAGTCCCACAATTGCGTCCGTATTTTCTGCGTGAGATATATAAAATACTCCTTCATTTTCTACATGTAGCTTTTTGAGACTGAACGCAGCGGCACACAGGCGAGATATTTGTATTTATTTCACTTTATACGTTGTCACTTTGCGTTTTTGCGTGCTTAAAAAAGTCGCATCTTTTACCCGTATCTTAGACGCTAAGCAGCGTTTGCGTCGAAATTCAACGCTAGCCATCACTTTCCACAGCCTTACGAGACGCGCGCCTAACCAGACTACTTCACGTACAAGTACATGTGCAGACTCTCCGCCCCCGTAGCTCTCCCTTCATTGCCACAGAAAGTTGTCCCCGAGTATAGTAGCTGCTGATTCCTGGAGACATCAGGAACATTACTAGAATCAGTCAGATCTGCTTACCACAAGTATTTTAAATACATAAATGTGCTTGCCCACGTCCTTTGAAATCTCATATATTACCATGCCGTGCATTGGCGACCTCGAATTCTTGTACCTTCTACACTGGCTACAATATAACACGACGGATTTCTGATGGTCGATTGTCCAGCCGGTGATATTAGGCGCACAAAAAGACGCGTGAACCAAGCCCCCGAACGCATGTGCACTCTACATGTACATAAATAATGACATTGAAAATGATCCGCGGGCGGTGCTTGAACTCTGCGTATCGATACCAAAGCACGATGCTCGAAGTGCTAAGCCACATGGGCTTTCTTTCCTTTATTAATGGCTTGCGTAGGTCTTTGTTTAGACAAACATAAGTACTGCAAAAGAAATAAAGTTTACGCAAAGTCGTGCGGTTCGAGGATCTTTAAAATCCCTTTATTTTTTAAAGGCTTCTTACTGATTGAAACCATTCACGAACATTTCGCCGAGCGCTTTGTCTTTACACAAATGAACATAAAATTTCGAATCAGTGCTCACCATCGGACGTGCCATAATATCAGAGGGGCGAACCGCTATCCTAGACCTTCACGTACTATACAGGCCCAGTCACTTCAGTAGAACGAACGGCAGCATTTCTCCACTTTTTACTTGGAGAAAGAGGATGCCTTGGCGTTCATGGGCATGTCCATAGGCGTGCGCAGAGGGGGGCAGGGGGGCGGCCGCACCCCCTAGTCACCTCAGAAGAGGGGGCGCAATGTCTGGCCCATACATTGACTTAATAGGGAGGGGGGCGCCGCGATTAACCTTCAGCCCCCCCCCCCCCCCTGAGGGAAACCCTGCACACGCCTATGGGCATGTCTTTCTTGAAGTCTGATTGTTTAAAACCAGAGAAAAAACATGGTTGATCCCCCCGTCATAGGAATCGGTATAACGCGAAAGTAAAACGCGTCCTTACAGAAGTAGTTGAATGTTTACTCTACATTGATACAAGAGAGCTTGCTCAACGTATATTGACGTCTGGCAGCTATCGCACCGTTTAACGTGGATGCACCCACGTTGACGCTTGGTGGCGCATCACTAACTTGAAGACTAACGTCCATGATCAATACATAAACAAACCTTCGTGGTAGCTGTAGTGGCTGTAGCCTAGTTAACGGTGAGAGCGTAATCAGAGAAAGCGGTGTGACAGCCAGAACAGCGTCGGCTAAGGTCGCCATTCCGCGGCATGTTAAACAGTAAACAGAACACCGCTGCCGGACTAGAGGGAAAAGCAACGCGCGTCGCGTCTCCCATGTAGCCCGGCCGCGATTTTCGGGGCGGGCGTAAGCGGGGAAGCAAGGTCTGGGTACGGGCTAGTTGGTATTCCATTCTAAATTGTTATCACAGCGCAAAGTAAGACATGATACAGAGAGCAGACACGAGACCGTACTTTGTATATTTATTTAGCAACAAATACCAACGATTAGCTCTACAGCCTCAAATTTAGTTTAGAATACGGCCACACAAACGTTGAGTATGTTAACAAAACATGAGTGTGCTGTCTTTTTGTAGTTTTGAAAAGAATTGTACCGACATGGAATATATCGTTTTCAGAACAAATTGTTCCATGTAAATAGCACAAACTTCCCGTTTTTCACTGTGGGAATATTTTCTGGCTGCTTTGTTCAGTCTTGGCCAACAACTTAAACATTGCTGCCAAACGGCTTTTTCTTTAACCTAAAAAGATTGTAGGGAGTTTTAGCTTGTAACGTATACTTCTTTACGATACCGTTACCGGATTACGTTTACCGTTTTACCGGAACTCGAGTTTTAGTAAAGTTTTTTAGCTGCCCAAACGTAAACATTTACGTACCTACGTAAACCTTTACGTTTGCGCAAACCACTAATTGGTGATGATAACTGTATTTAAACTGCATTTAATTTAAATAATATTTAATTACGCTGCGGAAAAATCACGAGAGAGGTTTTTAGCGTGCGCAGTATCCCGGTATAAGCGAAGGGGTGAAGCAATACCGGGTTACCGGACGATGGTGTCGACATCTTGTGACGCTTCGTGCAACCACAATCATGAACACGTTTGTTTTCGCTTAGTGTTCTTGAGGGGGCAAAATGATTAAAAAGACAACTCATTCGTAATAATGCCGCTGCAAGGCATTTACATTGGAAGTAGAACGCCCGATGTTTCTGCAATAACAATTTTGTGCTTGCCTGGTACACCATGGCCCCGCTAGATGGCGCCACCTATCCAGCCTGTCAGCGTCTTTAGGCCTCTCACGTTTGCGGATTTGGTATTCCAGGTCGCTCCAGCCTCGGTTCTCCGGCTGAAATAAGGTGATCGTAAGTGGCGCTCGCACTTCGGCTTATTTTGACTCGGCAGCTGGAGTCTCCGAGAAGCGGATATCGCGAGTAGCCACGAACGAAGGTGGATTTGCGAGATAGGGCCGTGAACGTAAAGCCTATCCGGCGAGTAGTTTACGTCCCGCAAAAGTTTACGTTCCGTAAAGGTTCGCGCATGCGCAGATTCCATCCGGTATTCGGTAACACGGTAACGTAAAGAAGTATACGTACAAGCTAAAACTCCCTAGTGATTCCATGCGTTTAGTCGATTTACGATGCAAAAAAACAAAAAGCATTGAAAACAGCGTACGTAAAAAGGGGCATGCCCCTTGTTGTATTTCATTCAGATGACTTTTTTTAGGCTGATAAAAATTCTACAACATAAAGTGTGATACATGAAAAGTACGAAAAACAATCGTTCATATTTACAAAAAATCACAGCATATCCACGGAGTGAATGATGATGAGTGGGCAAAGCTGCGGAGGTTCATCGGTAAACCGTGAATCTTCCGTGAATTCTGCCCAGTACATCATCACCGACGTGAGATCGGGCGCGTTTATACTAAAGGTTCGATGAGTTATGACGACTTGCAGCTCACTTTAATTTTACATGTACGCTGTGAATTTTCATTGTTTAGAAAACCATTGCTTTAGAAAACATCTGGCGTCTTTCGTTAAGCAGCTGGCGTCTTTTCGTTTTGCTTTAGAAACATCTGGCGTTCTTTCGTTTTGCTTTTACAAAACATCTGGCGTCTTTCGTTGGTTTATTTCATCAATCAACGGCGTTTTGAACAAAATTTTTATTGTTTAATCACGCACAGGAGAAATCTCACCAGGCACTACCTTGGAGGTAAAGAATGGCTGCTAATGGGAATGAGAGACAGAAGAAGTCGGCTTTTTAGCTAACGCTGCGAATTTTTATTGTTCAACACGCACAGGAAAAATCTCCCACCGGCACCACCTTGGAGGTCAAAGCGTAAGACTGGTCACGCACTACGACTACTACGACTACGACTACGAGGGACGAACGGGTGCTGCCCTTAAGGAGCTTCGCCCCTAAAAAAACGGAAAGAATTAAGACAGCTTCGCGTTAATAGTGCAAGCCTAAAGCAAATGCGCAGCCGGACGACCTTCTTTGTTTCTCTTTATCTTTGTCTTTCTTTCTTCCTCTCTTTCTTTGTTTTTATATCTCTCCGTTTTTTGTGCCTTTTTTCCTCTCTTTATTTCTATTTATTTCTTTCCATATATCTATCTATTTTCTTCTGTTTCTTGCTCTTTCTATTTTTCTTCCTATTTCTTCCTTTTCTCTCTCTTTCTATTTCTCGCTTGCTTCCTCTTTCTTCCTATCTTTTTTCTATCTCTTTAATTCTCTCTCTTTCACTCCTTCTTTCTCTTTCTACATATCTTTCTCTATTCCTCTCTTACTTATTCTGTCTGTGCTAGCTTATTGTATCCCGCGCTGGAGAAATCGCTGCACGTGTTCTGGTAGCAAAGCAGAAGATGAAGAAGAGAACGAAGAGAGTGCGCGCCCGTTCATGGTGATGATCATTCCTGCTCCCGACAGATAAGTTACGGCGATCATCAACAGTTCCACTATTAAAAACTGATTAATTGCTTCGAATTTTCGCTTACCCTGTCCCCTTAAGAGGGGACACCATTTGCGGACTTCTTTAAGGCAACCATTGGCATTTGCTTTCATATACTCAGATGCCACCATAAGTCCTGCCAACACATTCCCGAGCCTAAGCGGTGTCACAAAGCGTATGTACGGGTACCTCATTGTTTCAAAAGAATGTGCATCAATTATGAATACCTGGCTCGCATACAAATGGCATACTCCAAATCACCCAGCGCCAACACGCCTGAAACGGTTAGTCCGCTCGCAAGTATGCCTTACCATGAGGAATAAAACGCCTTTAGAAACGACCCGCGCCCAAACGAGCGTGGTCAGACGCGTAGCGCATTTTACACAACGCCGATCACTGCCTCAAGCATTGCCTTCGAGGGAAAAAAATCTTTTTTTACAGAGTGGCCTTGATAGTACTGATAGTGCCAATTCGCTACCCGTACATATCTTTTTTTACAGAGTGGCCTTGATAGTACTGATAGTGCTAATTCGCTACCGGTACATATCTGCTCCAATTTTACAGCGAGAGCTGTTATGGGATCATTTCAACGGCCGTTTCTGGCGCCGTAGTTGACCGCCGCCGCCGCCGGTGTCCGTAACCACTATCGCCCGAAATAAGAAAAAGAAAACGAAATTTAAAAAATTCCAGAATGGAACGAGGTTCGAACCTGGGCCCTCTGGGTGGGAGCCCAATATTCAACCTCTGAGCCATGCCAGTGCTTGACACTGCTTCGCAAAAAGGTCCTATACAGGCTTCACGTTGGGAAGGAACCACATTAGCATATGCAATATAGCGTGGTAGAAGAGTAAAATAGGCACCAAGCGTCGCACAACGCGAATTCTTTAGCCAGGCATCACACAATGCGAATGGCGCAACGAGTAGGTTGTTCAATGCTTCACACCCATTACAAAGGGATCCGCCACAATTCTTCATCGTCATCAGGCACAGCATCAAGAAAGTGCGCATAATGCCTTGCATGCGTTTAGCAGGTACCACGGCTCTCCGTAGAATGACGAAAAATGGCAGAGCACCTGCCTCCCTACTTCTAAAGAATCACAATGATTTATAGCTTAGTGGGTTCCTCGCAGGTGCACTTGTATTGGTTGCCAAGGAAGCGCATTAGCGCATAATCTATTTCCGCGGGGTCTCAGTAAAGTTCTTCGACCTCCCTCCCCTCTCTGCCACGTCAACGTATGTTATACAGCAGAAGAACGTGTTGTTGGGCATGTTGGTGCTTGCTGAATGACATAATGCAGCACTAAAAATCAGCGCCTGTCCCGTCGGTTTGTGTTCCTTATTTGTGGTGTGTGGTGTTTTAGCGCTGCATTATGTCATTCAGTATGTTATACAGCATGGCGGGAGAGGGAATAGTGACCGGGCGTCACCCAAATGCAAATTGCATAACTGGTGGGCCCGTTTGAAGCTTCCAACCCATTACAAAGGGCTGAGTCATAATTCATGTCATCAGTCGTCGCGTCAACAAAATGCACATAATGCACATAATGCCTTACAGACGTGTAGCTGGTGCCTCGCTTCTCCGCAGAATGAATAATAATGGCTTAGTAGGTGCTTCCCACTTCACAAAAATTATGCTTTATGGCGTAGTGGGTACCTTGCTAGTGTACTTGTATTAGTAGCCCCAAGAGAGCTCAGCGCAGGCCTGGCATTTTAGGGGCGAAGCTCCTTAAGGCGGCACCTGTTCGTCCCTCGTAGTCGTAGTAGTGCGTAACCAGTCGTAACGCTAGTACCAGATCTTGACCTCCAGTTGGTGCCGGTGGGAGATTTTTCCTGTGCGTTGTTGAACAATAAAAAATTCGCAGCGTGCGCGTTAACTAAAAGCCGAATTCTTCTGTCTCTCATTCCCCATTAGCAGCCATTGGCATGTTCCAATAGGAAACGTTAGTAGAAGTAGAAGTGTAAGTGTTAGCTAAAAGCCGACTTCTTCTGTCTCTCATTCCCATTAGCAGCCATTGTTTACCTCCAAGGTAGTGCCTGGTGAGATTTCTCCTGTGCGTGATTAAACAATAAAAATTTGTTCAAAACGCCGTTGATTGATGAAATAAACCAACGAAAGACGCCAGATGTTTTCTAAAAGCAATACGAAAGAACGCCAGATGTTTCTAAAGCAAAACGAAAAGACGCCAGCTGCTTAAAGAAAGACGCCAGATGTTTTCTAAAGCAATGGTTTTCTAAACAATGAAAATTCACAGCGTACATGTAAATTAAAGTGAGCTGCAAGTCGTCTTAACTCATCGAACCTTTAGTATAAACGCGCCCGATCTCACGTCGGTGATGCTGTACTGGGCAGAATTCACGGAAGATTCACGGTTTACCGATGAACCTCCGCAGCTTCGCCCACTCATGATCATTCACTCCGTGGATATGCTGTGATTTTTTTTTGTGTTAGGAAAGGTAGTCTATCTTTCTAGATTTTTGGCAGTTACACCGCCAATTGGCATTTATGCAATCAATCTTCTCATGTATTTTTTTTAAAAGTTCGCCGGTTGTTCTGAAAAATATTATAAAATCTTTTTATCAGGCTAAAACGTACCCCGTTTAGATATATATTTTCTAACAATATGAAATACAATGCTTGTGCTACTATGGCTGCACAAGTTAAAGAAGCCTGCATTGGCACCCTCATTGAATTGGCTCCATTAGCAGCTGCAGATCTGCGCCCACTGTAGTAAACGTACGTCTAGTAACCAATGTTACGCGTAGTTGCTAATGATGTTAATCGTTTGCCGGATAATAAATTTTTCTCAACACATATGTCCTCTTTATTAGGACAGCTTACTGCTATCCCGTAGAAGAGTACATAATACGCTAAACTGCCAAACATTTTCACAAACACGCAGACAGTTGGCGCTAAGTGTTTATGTGCGTAGGTATGAAAGCCTTTTTTTCTGTAACACACGCAAGAACAACGACTAATGAGTGGTGGGCCCTGCGTGTAATTGTAGGTTCAGCTGCGCACAGCTCTGCCACAGTCCAGTACTGAATACTGTCTGTGAGTCACTCAGATATTAGGCGAAGCTTCCCTGAGTTGCATAATTTGGTGGCGCTGTCATGGTACGCGGAAAACACAACGCCGGCTTGAGACCAGGAATGCGGGTGTACAGAAAGCGGCCCTCGCCGGTCCCATATGCCGTATTTCAATAATTGATACCCTCCCGATCGCGGCCTCGTCGGCGATCAACCGCATCTGGTATGCAGTCTTATCTTTTGTAGTGGCCACATGTTATTTCACGATGCTGCATTTCATTGTTGCATTTCATTGTTTCAAGAATGACCGTCGTTGTTGCCTGTAGCAACACAAGTATGGCGCTGCTAAAAACGTGGGGGGCGGACCAATTTCCGGCATGGAGAAGGGAAAAAAGTTACGACCGAGCACTGCGCAATGCGAATGAAAGAATGAACAAAGAAAAGTAATAGTTCAGACAAGCACACACCAAGATTCTGTTGCTCCCATTTTCCCGATTGGGGAAGGGCCCATCACTTTTTTTTCTAGACACGTGCGTACTTGAAACTGCTGCTCACAGATTGTGGTGTTAGAAGGGCAGCTTACCGCTTTTCTACGGTGCCCCTTCTGCCGCAACATAGATGTCAACACTTATTTAGTTGACTTCTGTTGACGAATGCATACGCCTATGCTTAGTAGGATACATAGTATAGTAAATGACTTCTACTATTCATTCACATATAAGGACAGCTTACTGCTTTTGCTTAGAAGAGTACATAGTATCCTACACCGTCTTCATTTCTTGAAACAGAAACTGAGCATTCAAAATCATTATTAAGGACAAATTCAACGAGCTATGCAATAGTATGGTACTTAGCAGTATTTAAGGGTTGACCTTTTTTTCAAAGCCATGCTGAGGTTTTAAGACGTAGGGCGTTCGTTTGAAGTGGGAGATGCGTTAATAAGGTCATAAGAAGAGCTAATTAGAGAATCAACCCAGGTGATATGCACAGCCGCGTACTTTAAGCTATAGGCGATAGCATCGGCAGATGTGCTTACGCATTGTATGCATAGTATGATGCGTTGTACTTGTTTTCTAGCCGCGCGGCGGGATACTTTGCCTCCATTGCGGGTGCCTTCCTGTGGTGAGGAAAACCGGCAAAGGAACATCTGCAGTTTTGAACTAGCTGTGCTGGCTTTGGTTTCCAATGTATACCGATTTTCACGAGAGTACTGGCTGTCAAACAGCAGAGAAACTATTCTATGACGGTACTTACCATGGCTGAAGGCTTTTACTGTACAGGAGTAGCAACCCCTCAGTGCCGCGTCGACTCAGTACCTGGGACGTAAGCAAAGATACCGCTGATTGTTCTGCAAAGCCGGTAGCAAGGTGAAAAGAAGGGTGGAGACAAGAAGCTGGTAATGTCTGCAAGAAATATCTCCGCGAAAAACGCAAAAAGAAAACCATAGCGCAACAAAATGAAAAAATATGGCCTAGCAAGCGCGTTCCTGACCAAGTGCGCGACCTTGAGTGATAAAGTAGATCGGTGGTGTCACCTACGCGCCAGCGGATAGCACGCTGGTCGTGGCTCCAAATGACAACTACCGCAACTACTTTGAGAAACACAAAGATTTTATTTAACGAACCGTCGCGATTAACCCAGCGAAACATCGCGGCCACACGTTTCTGCTTCATTGGTTAACGATCTGTACAGAGTGCATTAGCAGTGATATATATTATATTTTTTGCAACAAAAGATTATGGGCAAGTCAAAAGAATTCCTGTTCGTATATTGTTTTACTACAATTCAACCTTAATAATTGTTGCGGTTTAACGTCCCAAAAGTACGATATGAGTATGAGCTACGCCGTAGTGGAGGGCTCCGGATATTTCGACCACTTGCGGTTCTTTAACGTGCACCTAAATGTTAGTACACGGGACTCAAGCAATTTCGTCCCCATCAAAAATGCGACCGCCACGGCCGGGATTTAAGTTTGAGTCCTTACATGTGCATTGTCATTTTATCGGCTCGCTCAATTAGCTATTGGCATTAGCACCGACGAACCAACTAATTAAGAGATCTGCTTTATCTGTAAACATTCTTGCCTTCATCTGAACTGCGGCCCATTATATGCGCGTGAGCTCCACTTCCGAAAGTTAAAATAATGCAGAATATGCTACACTGATACTCGTAAAGAACAGTCGACAGAGAACTTTCATCTAATGCGTTTCACTTCGAATTGATTTCCACGGCTCATAAACGACTAAGGGATCGAACGGGGCTACTAAGTTACAAGAAACTGATACGCTTGAGTGCATTCTTCTTTCGCCATCACTGACCGCGGTGCTGTTGCTGCTGATATACGAGTATGTTCGCATTTATACGAATTTTTTTTCTCCACTTAAGTAAGCAAAAAATTTACACTGACGCAAGGTTCGACGGAAAAGGAGTAGATAGAGAATGGCATAAGTGCCAGCCCTTGCGTTGCTTCTAAAAATAGCCGCTCGCCAGACGCATGCAGCCAAAAACAGCGTTTTCAATCTTCTCCGCAAAAAGGAAGGCAGTCATGTATGGAGCGCCGCGATTCCCCGCTTCTTTTCTGCGTGAATTCCGATTTCGTCCCTGTCCCAGCATATTGCTTCATGCCTGCCATATCTCGACAGGCGCAAGCCACGTTCAAAGGCGCAACACTGTAATATATGATCAGCTTACTTTCTTGTTTTGTCTGTGATTGCAGAGCATCATTTTGACTTGATCTGTATTTGAATGCAAGAGTTTGATGCGACCGCCATTTTTTTTTCGTGCTTCGAGATGATGACGCACAATGCCTACGCAAGCAACGTGCCAATTTTCGCTCCGGAATCGTTCCTTCCTACTCGTGTGCTACCGGATGATTCTATATAAGACATGGCTACGGGTGCTGCGAGATTCAACGTATGAAAAATTTTAGAGGCCACGCAGAAAGAAGCGAGTGGTTTAGACGTGCTCCACCAGGGGCCGCAACGATCCCAGATACTAACAAGAAAATTGTCTGCTCTTTCAGTGAACTGAATAATTTATATTCATTTGTTATCATGACAGTTAATTGGCCCTTATCTTACGTTAACTTATGTTCCGTTAACTTATGTTGGATACTACATGTATCCAACAGAACTCTTAACATGAACGAGAATCGTCGATTTGATGCCGCCTTTATTATTTACACACTTTTCCTGAATAATTCGAAAACTGGAAGAAAGTGCAGGACCGGTAGTGCTAGGAAAAGAAACAAGCGTGCAACTTGGTGCTCGTGCCATTAAAAATAATCAATTCGTGAAGGACAGCTTTGCAGTAGTGGACACAGGCGGATAAATAAACGGCTCAAGAAATAATTGCCATATTCTTATTTCGTGCTATTGAATCCATCAGCCGTGTTATAAAACATTGAAGAAAAAATTCATAATTGGCCAGTCTGCATACTTTATGAACGGTTAACCTGAATAGCACGAAAGTGCTGAGCGTAGAACTGAATGTCATATTAGTTCACACTCTCACGCCAGATCAATAATAGCAACAAACGTCTGGAACATATCAGGCAATGTATCGGTGTAGAAATTCTGTAAAGAGAGAAAGAAATATCGAATTGCGGCCTATACCATGCAGACAAGCTAGAAAATGGGTAAAAGTATTTCGCTTACAATATAGCTTAATATAAGATATAGACACAAATTAAAGCAGTACTTCTTTTATGTATTGCTGACGACAAGAAAAAGCACGTTACGTCGGGACAGCAGCACATATTTAATGCCAACTTCTTCGATTTCTCCACACTCGCTGCAAAGTGTTGCCGTAGTACTGAGTAATATTTTATTTATACAGAAGATATTTTACACTCAGAAAGCACTATCAGGTTTTAGCGCTCGCTCAACGAGCGAACAAACACAATAGAGTCGTAGACAACCCAACCACTGAAAAATAAAAAAATAAATACTTGCACAGAGGTACTCGTATACGCCTTGCATGGTTGGGAGTCTTCATCCTTGGTTTTTTTTTTTTTCCAAGTCTGTCGCAGGGAAGCTCCAAGAGTTTCTTTCGACGCATTCAAAACCACATGCGCGATATTCCGTTGGAAACTGCCTGCGGCTGTGTTGATTCATTCCCTGCTACTTTGTGAACGTTATGTCGCAAGACAGGAAATTCCTTAGTACCGACGTTGTTGGGCCATCGACGCGCAGCACATTGAATAAAAGACTACGAACTAGGCCGCCACTACTTGTGACGTGACGCACTCTGGCATCTCGCTTTTAAAGCAGTATTGAAAGGCACTCGTTCCTGCGGCATGTCAATGACAAGCAGGCGGCATGCTTGAAAGCCTCATTCAGTACGCGTCATCTCAAAAGCTGCTCTCTTCTTTCCGCGATGAAGGTACGACTGCCTAAGGACATATCCTTTGATGGATGACGTCACCTGCTTTCCAATCCACGTTTTGTAATTACGCGGCCCTGCATGAGAGCGCATCTTTCATTTCTTTTGTTCGTGACGGCAGCGAGAGAAAAGTAAGCTTGAGGTCCCTAAGCTGGATAACATCATTAAATTGAGTGTGTAGTTATTTGGACTCATTTGTTGCAAATGACGTGTTTGAGAAAACGGAATGAGTATTCAAGGTCATTCAACAATTTTGAAGGACATTTATTACAACTTTTTTTTGCAGAAAACACATCGTAATTGAAAACAACGCTTTGCAATGGTGCTGCCAAATGAAACTACATTTACGAAGTCGGTAGGAACCACCTAAATTTTTTTTGTCTGTTTCAAAGCTCGAGCTAAGGGGTCCGCACGGTTTAATCACCAAATCTTACCTTACATTGGTTAACATAACCTAACCCGCCCCGCCACGGTGGTCTAGTGGTTATGGCACTCGACTGCTGACCCGAAGGTCGCGGGATCGAATCCCGGCCGCGGCGGCTGCATTTTCGATGGAGGCGAAAATGTTTGAGGCCCGTGTACTTAGATTTAGGTGCACGTTAAAGAACCCCAGGCGGTCGAAATTTCCGGAGCCCTCCACTACGGCGTCTCTCATAATCATATGGTGGTTTTGGGACGTTAAACCCCAGATATTATTAAAACATAACCTAACCCCTTTTTGTTAGCTTGATATTTCTGCAGAAAACTAGCAAACGAACCACTGATCTGAGGTCAGCCCGGTGTGTAAATCTTGTACTTTATCTAGCAGGTGCGTAGGGTGTGACTGATGACAATTAAACAGTTAGGCACGGCTGCTGCTAGTAGGCAATTAGCTCGCACCGTAATCCACATGCTTTGCGGAAGAGATGCACGCAATTTCTTTATCACGAGGTTCCATTGCACATTAGTGACCAGTGTATTCAATTACGCTGCGCCAGCATCAGCGATATGCATTCTGTGCAGCGCAGGACCCGTAATCCGACATGACACTGCCACTGTACGGAATAGCACTGGGAGCAGATTTTGAACTACAGAAGAATAAAAGAACTACAAAAGAATGAACATGCGTGAGACTCATTGCGTTAGCCGAGGGCGAACCGACAAACGACAGATGTCCAGAGGGGAAGGCAGCTTTCGTTGCTAATAGACACTGGCAGAACAATGATATTAGAAGAGCGACCTAAATGGCCTAACAAAGACAGCCTGAAGAAACGCGGCCAACTCACAAGAAAATTAGGAAGCTAGGAGTCAGAAGCAAGTAGTATAGACAATGCACATTCATTTGGAGCGTTGGCTTTTTGTACCTACATGCTCGGAGTGATCCAACGAAGTCATTGGTGCCGTTCACATCGGGATGGTGTGTTCGCTGCACGATACTATCTACGTGAGAGTAGTTTTTTTTATAGAAAGAGTATAAGACGAACGGGGATACACTGATTCTGAAACAAGGGCGCTGGCTTTCGGCTTGTTTGCGCCCTTGTATTCTGAATAGCATTGAGTACGGAAGGTGTGGCTTAACCGCAATTGCATCTTAAATATCTCCCTCTATGTCTTCCCATGTTTCTGGCGTTCTTTTTTTTCTAAGGGAGACAAGTCCATTTTAAGTGAAACGGAGAAAAACGCAGTTGTTTGGTACTGACAATATTGTCCGGCCTGGTCAACATTTTTTTGCCAGACTACCCTGTCACCAAAATTCCTCAAACGTATATTGCTCCTAAAATCTATATAGCCCAGTATTGCCGGTATTCAGGAGTAAAATTTGGACTTGGCTCTTATAGGTTGGAAGACTTCATTGGGGCTTGAATTTACAACGAAAAAACAGTCTAAATGGCAGCGAATGAACCATATAGCAATATTTTTTGACAAAATTAACACCATCATGCGCTTTAGTCGGTGCAGTTCTTTGTTACATGGGCGTAATGGCGATGACTAGACTTCAAGAGCGAGCGGTTCTTCCTGAAAACAGGTGCGCTGTCCCGGACAGTCGGCAGCGCTTTCTTGTTCCTGGCATCTATTTAAAGGGGCCATTACATGGTCACCCAACAATTTGCGGTTTTCAGCGAAAAACGGAGGTAGAGGGTCAAATATGTCTGAACACGTGTGAAAACTGGACTGTAAAAGACTATTTCAGTCCAAAATAAGCCGTAGAAGTCGCCGGCTCTAAACTCCGCCCACCGCCGGCGACCGCCATTTTGCCCCGGCGTGCATGACGTCACATGCTGCTGGCAGCAGTGCCGTCGTCTGCTACCAAACAGCCACCTACCGCAGGCGGTCAAGTACGTGTTGCGGCGTGGTCCGCACGTGGTCAGTGTGTTGCGAGTGTTACTGTGTTGCGGCGTGGTACCAGTACCACCCCCATGTCGTCGACACCATCATCTCACGATTCGGGCAGTGGGTCACCGAGCAGCGGAAGCAGCGACAACGTCGTATACGCTGCGCATTTTGATTTCGACCCCATCGCCACCAGCTCAAGCGACGAGGAAAGCGTGGAAGACGGGGCGAACCCACATGACAACGACCTCGGCGTTGTGGCAAACGTTGCTGATGGCCTTCCGCACTGGTAAGTAGCCTCATTTCATTATTTCAACCGTGCAAGGTTGAAAAGTGAGCCGTTCCTGGGATACGGGTGTCTGTGGACGCCGCATTCGCGAGCAAGTGTTAACTCGCGCAATTGAATTAGTAAAGCGTGTAGATTTTGTTTGCTAGCATACGTACATACATGCACGACTTTCGTACTGAACATAAAAATACGTTTTCGTAACAATGCTGCGCGTTGGCGCCGTTGCTTTTCCATTTGTTGCAGCGTGCGGCAAATGCAAACATAAGTCGGCGCGCGCGGCATGTCACTGCGGCGATAGGGTTGCTCGTGATATACATTTTGGCCGAACCGTTGCTTGAACTCTAGTCATTGCACTCGATACCGGTGGAAAATAGCAAGTGTGCCGTTTGAGTCTCAATAAATACTGATCCATACAGCCCGTTGCCGAAGAGCATACGCGTTGCACATTTTTGTCAATCTGTCTGAGGCAGGCCCGTAGCCAGGAAGTTTTTTCGTGGGGAGGGGGGGGGGGGCACTTACTGAAAGCCTTGACTATTTGAGAAAAACGCCTATTTTCATTATTTTCGGGAACACACCACGTATCATAAAAATTCCCCCCCCCCCCCCCCCCCGGCTACGAGCCTGGCCTGAGAACAGATTGACAAAGGTTGTCTGCTGCAAGTGTCACTTTGTCTATGCAGTGAAGTTAGTAAAACAGGATGGGGACATGAGAATCAAACTAACTTGGGACAACACTGCATTTCATCACAAACTTATACGGACAAATGACGCCTTAGTTGAAACTGGCTGCGACTGCAACATGTGACTTAGTCATTATTTAGATTATTTGCAGACCCTTGTAATTATTTTTCTACTTTGATTCGTCGAGCACTTGATCGCCAACTGTTTGAGTAACCACACTGAAATAAAGAATAGTGCTTTCAGTTGACGAAATAGTGTTCAAGATTTTAAAAACAAAATGCCTTACTTTTTCCCCCTGCATGACTGAAATTCATGTATGCATTTCTTAAAGCAAGCTGTAGCTATATCAGGCCTTCAATTATGTGTGATAAATGGGGAATTGGTAAACCAAATGGTAATAAAAAGCTTGCATATTTTAGGTGTTCCTGCGGCCAGTGCAGGCATATGGAGTCGGCCACAGAAAATATCTGCTGCCAAACCATCGCAAAAGTCAAGGTCAAAATAGAGGACAGAGACAGCTGCATAACAAATCACCCCACATTTGTGGGGGGGATTATCAACATCCACGCCATTGAGGTGAATTACCTGAATATGATGGCCTTAAATCAGGAACAAATCCAAGCTGTTGACATACACAGGTACTGTAATAAGTGACTGCAGCGACCCTTCATATTCAACCATGCGGTAGCTCTCATATCAACTAAGTTGCAATAATTTTTATTATGTGTAAATCACTATGTGTTTCACTTGATAAAACAGCAGCAAGCACGTGAATAGGGTAGTAATTTATTCTTTTATCGCAGGAGGTAGAGGAACACAGCGTACATCTGTTTTGCAAGATGGAATTGGCACAAGCTGGGCAGATATAACAGAAAGCCTCTTCCAAGCTGTGTGGTGCTGAAGATAAGAAAGACATTCCCATCAGAGCACTACACGGGACTCCGATATGTTGACTATTGATTTAGTCATCTGCAAGATAAAACTTAGAAGATGCAGAAAAATGCCAATGCTAGCCTCCTGGTTAGCTCACATGCAATAGAAACATCCCAGAAACTCATGGTCCTCGGTTCAATACTCGGCCGATGACAAATTTTTCTGCAGCTGTGGAGTTTTACCTTTCATCTTTTACGTTCAGTGCATGTCTGCGTTTTCACGACTTCATCAGACTTATTCAAATAAACGTTTATACAACATGTACAAGGCACTCCTACATTCATTCATTTCTTTATTTATGGGCATTCTGCGCCACAACTAGGCGCAAGCATGTGCTGACACAAGTGATTACAAGTGGTTCAAACAAAAAAGTAACATTAGAAACACCATGCCAACGTAACAACACAGGTTAATAAAAAATGGCATTCAAGGCCAGCTACAAAGGCCAACTTTGGCACGTAGGGTCCAGTTGGAGGCACTTTATTGTGTGGTTAAGTGCACAATCATCATACTGCAACAGAGATGAGAAGCTCATTGCCATGAACTAGTGACTGGATGTTCCAAGGCGATACCAACCGAATGACAATGGTTATAGCGCAAAAGCAGGACAAGGACAAAAGGTACACGAAGACGAGCGCTGTCATTGTCCTGCTTTTGCGCTATAACAATTGTCATGACCTACCAACTAGCCCTAGCCGCTACCAACTGAAAGACATCAAATATTGGAACTGCAAGGATCGTATTCTGCTTAGTGAAAACGCATGTACACGAAATGCTCAATTCCGCTTGCACCGTGCCAGCACTTCGCAGATCGCGTGAATTTGGTAAGGTGCAACATATTACTGTGTAATTCATTCATGAACTACTGCATTTAGCTGCAACGGCCTCTCTACAATTTCCATCTATCTATAGCGTTCCCACGTGTCACTGTTGGACCAGCAGAGCTGCACTGAAGAATCATATTTTTGGCGCCAGTATGCCCTAATGCATAAATTAAAAATGAAAAATAATTAAATAAAATATATTATTAAGATAGATTAAAAAATAGAGACACAACTCAGTTTCCTAGATGAAGGCTAAGAGCAGTCTATGCAATTCTCAGATACAGGAATCGACGTCCACCGGCACTGTCAACGAGCGCAGGGTGTGATTATAATATTTAAAGATTACACGAGAGAGTATAACGTGAAAGCCTGTACCAAGATCTTAAAGGAGCACTGACATCAAATTTCAAAGTCGAGATGTGCCCTTCATTCGATTGCTCAGTATGCATACGTCTCCTTGGCCAAATTTGAATGGCGTCCGTCGTGTGGAAGTAATTCTATTTCGAGGGCAAACAGCGTACGAAAGCTCAACGGAAGATTGATCACGCTGCGACATCGACACTAGTGCTACGTAACAAGTGTGATACATTCCGACCATACCATCCTGAGTGACGATGCGCTAGTAACAATGACGTCGACGATCTGAGTGTATTTATTGTGCTGCCGAGGCCAGGCGACGCTCTCACCGGCTCTCACTCCCAGCCAGTGGCTCTCCTCGCTGTCCCGATCCGTGCCTCCGATTCATCGTGTCGTATCGACTGATTTGTCGTGTGATCCTCAGCGCGAGTGCGATCAATCGGAGCGACTACGTGCCAGCATGTCGGGGAACCGCTGCGTAGTACGGAACTGCTCGTCGAGGCGCGGAAAAAGCGGAAAGTGCGTGGCGTTTCATTACACGTACGGTACACGCCAACACGACCACAAGTTATCGAAGTGGAGCAGCCTATAGATAAATATCATCGCTAACAAGTAACACGTATGTAGCGTTATTAGTGAATGTTAGTTCGTCCGTGGACTTCCTTGCGCTAGCGTAATACCGGGTTACTGCAGCCGTAACCGTGAGAGGCCGGATAGGTGGGGCCATCTGGCGGCGCAGAATTGTTATTGTAGAAACCTATCGTATTCTATTTGTCCGCTGGTGTGCATTCGCTATGCCGATATTCCATAGACCCTTTTGCGTATACCGGAATGTTGTGCACGCTAAAATTCTCTCACATATCTAATTGAGACACACCAGCGAGTACGGCCCAAGCGTGCGCCCCGGGGACCTCCTCGTTGCTGCTTGGAACAGCGTCCATTTTTGAATCGCTTTTTGCAAAGTGAAGCGAAAATGATTCGCGACGTCGTGTATCGCGGTGATTCTAAGTTCCAGAATGCCGTCTTCAACACTAGTCGACACTTTTGACGGCGACGACGGCGATGCTGGTGACAAGGCATGACTGAACGCGCGCGCCTAGCAGACGGAATGTTAGCTGAGCAGCTGATCCTCATGTCATTCCTTTCTGTGGACAAGTGGTAAACTGGGCGTGGGCCTGCGGGCATCGTGCTACACAGCTACTGTTGCTACAAGGCAAGTCAAGTGTTCCTTGATTCAACCATACTAACGGCATCAATCTGAGTTCACTACGTAACCACACAGCCGCCGTAGACCACCTGCCACTGCTCGTCGACGCAACTGAGGTGTGACACTGGAACACCACGTGCCAAGAATGAGCGTCGCCTCACGATAACAATCATTGTCTACTACACCTACCATTGCTGACGCTCGCGTTCATCTACCAATGAACACTCCCCTTCCTGCGCCGACACTGCAGAGCTTCAACGCTCATGCTCTTCATTAGATGACGTCAACCGAGACGCCTCTTTCCCCGCATCTCTGGCACAGCGGTTCGTGCTCGATTGGCAAGTGGCATGCGACTTAAACAGAAACGTGAACGCCGTGTCGCTTTCACCCAGACAGCCAATTCGTGAGGTCGCAGTGATGCCATTTGCCTGCTAGAGCAAGTTAGCGTTATACCAGATTTCTCCAGTTGCACAATAAGGTGCATGTGAAAGCACATACGACAGTGCAGGAAAATTTGCGCTAAACTAGAAAAGGACAACACAATCTAGAAGGAACACTTAAACAGATCGAGCGCACACTACCAACTGTTTTTATTGAATGTTAGTTCGTAGACTTCCTTGCAGCAGTTAAAATAGGGAACCCCGAACTGCGCAGACCCCCGTGGCTGCGCATAGATGCACAGACACATCGGGAACATTGTTAACGCACATCGTATTCATCAAAAAAGACACTTCTGCGCCGTAGAGCGCTACCGAGGTGTGCATTCACAGCTATGTTCCCCTTAATGAAGAATGCTTCCAAAACCTCCCGCGCACACGTGTTTTTGCTACGTCCAAGTATTTTAGTCTGTTGAAATCGTGACTTCGCATCCACAGGCAGCGCAGTGAGCTGGCAAATTCGCCATTCGTCTTTATTTTTCTGATTGACAGCTGGTGCAAAGCGTCAAACGCGAAAATGATTCGCGACGTCGTTTACGCAGCGGCTGTTTGGCCCACATAAGACCTGCCGCAGAAATGCGGTATCTCGTACACCACTCCTACTTCGCATTGCACAACCGGTTGGCATGCTTTTGCTACACAGGCTATCTTCGCCCTCGAAATGCGCGCGCACAGCTTCGAAAGCTTCTTAGGGCAGAGAACACCATGCCAACGCCGTGGCGATTGGCAACTTTTTCAGGTTGTGTGTCACCCGGTGTATATAGGAAATCAAAAAACGGCAGGAAGTGGAAGACTGGAAGCTGCTGACCAGTAAAAGGGGGTGTTCCTTGATGCTCGAGCATCCACCCCTGTTTTACGGATTTTTTCACCGGTGTATATAGGGTAACACAATAGCTTCTCACGCCCATCAAGACGAGTCCCCCCGCTGCGGTTTTCGCGAACGCTTTTAGCTTTTTCAGGAGGGTTTCAGCCACCGCCGTCAGCAAAAAATCAGACTGCGGGAACCCAGTATGCCTTCAGTCGTCCAATCTGAGCGCTAAAGCTGGCAGCCTCTCATGCGGGCACCACCTCACCAGTGCAGACTCCAAACACAGTGACGCGATGCGTTGTACCTCTTTACTACCTGGAGTGTGATGAATTGTATGGGCGTAAGAAGCCGATTGTGTTACCCTATATACACCGGGTGACACACAACCTGAAAAAGGTTGCAATCGCCACGGCGTTGGCATGGCGTTCTCTGCCCCTAAGAAGCTTTCGAACTGTGCGCGCGCATTTCGAGCGGCGAAGAGCGCGGTAGCCTGTGTAGCAAAAAGCATGCCAACCCGGTTGTGCAATGCGATGTAGGAGTTGTACGAGATACCGCTTTCCTGGGCAGGTCTTATGTGGGCCAAACAAGCCGCTGCGTAGCAACGACCGCGCGCGCCCAGGGTGAACAACCAGCTGTCAATCAAAAATAAAGAAATGGCGAATTTGCCAGCTCACTGCGCTGCCTCGAAGCACGATTTCAACAGTCTAAAATACTTGGACGTAGCAAAAACACGTTGGCAACCAGGTTTTGGATGCATTCAGTTCATCAAGGTAAAAAAGATAGCTGTGTAAGTGAGGCCTCGGTAGCGCTCTACGGCGCAGAAGTGTCTTTTTTGATGAATAACATGTGCGTTAACACGTGATGCCTCGATGTTCTGTGCATCTATGCGCAGCCACGGGGTGTCTGCGCAGTTCGGGGTTCCCTATTTTCAACTGATGTCACCGAGACGCCTCTACGTTCAATAAAAACATTGGTAGCCGTGTGCGCTCGATCTGTTTAAGTGTTCCTTCAGAAACGTGAACGCCGTGTCCTTTTCTAGTTTAGCGCAGTGAATTTTCCTGCAGAGCAAGTAGTATGAACCAACTAGCCCAATCAAGGTGCATATGAAAGTACATACGACAGCTACCTCCGTACTCGGAATCCCGGCCGCGGCAGGCTGCATTTTCGATGGAGACGAAAATGTTTGAGGCCCGTGTACTTAGATTTAGGTGCACGTTAAAGAACCCCAGGTGGTCGAAATTTCCGGAGCCCTCCACTACGGCGTCTCTCATAATCATATCTTGGTTTTGGGACGTTAAACCCCAGATATTATTACCTCCCTACTCGAATGAGCGCCGCTCATACGATTCACTCAAGATCTCTACCCCGTCATGTGCCTGCGACAAAATCTTTCACGTTTCCCATCGTCACATGATACGACCTGTTGTCCATGTGTTTAAAGCCTTGTCTCGCACGCCAGTTTTTTGTCAGCACAGGCTATACCGATGCCTTCGCTTCTGCACCAATTCCTGGGTTGGAACTTCGGATAGCTCTGCTCAGAGGTGGTGGTGGTGGGGTGCTCCTATTGAGAACTGGTGTAGCTTGAGCATACTCCACAGCACACTGCAGCAAACGAGTCACATAGCCTGCAATTTTTGGATGAAAAAAAATTACTATTTCACGGGAATGGTCATAATAGCCTTGTTTTTTTCCACAATGTTGGGTTATGACTACACACAAGTGCAATTGCTTTTGTGTGTACTTCAGTGCAAATAAAGAAGAATGCAGTTAAGTGCCCATGCTGCTTCAAGCTTCGACATTTGCTTTTGATGCATGCAGGCTGGCTTCGCTCATCATAACTCCTCTGTTCCAAGTATCGAAGTGTTTTGTTACTTAGAGAGGTGAATAAGATTTTCTTTTGTTACTCTACGAACAATTTCAGCTAAAATATTTAAATGGGTCATGCCATAGCCTACCAACAAATCTCACTTTCATGCGATAGTGAAACACGCAGGGTCCCATTAATCTGTTCCAAGATATTTCAAGCCACTGTAGGCTCCGATTTCCCTCGGATGCATCACTTGAATCACAATGTCCAAGCTCCTCCCATTCAGGAGTACTTGGCGTCTCGGTTAAGGTGTGTGGTATCGTCTGCAATAGTTGTCACCGTGAGCTGCTATGTAGTCTTAAACACTGTTGATACTGCAGAAAATCACTGTACTCGCGGACAACTTTCTGTGTCTATGCAGCCAAGTTTTAGTTTGAAAGCAGGGTGACATATGGCTCGTTTAACACACCACAAGCTGAGAATGCCTATATTTGTGTCTTTACTTCCCATTCAGGGAAATATCACTGACGCAGAACTTTTATCAGAAGAGTAAGATGGCCTCCTTGCACTGTGACATCAGTTCAGGAAGACATTTAGTGCATACTTCAACATTTTATCACTGTATAGAAACCAAACATACCATACGAAGCTTTCTCTTTCAAAGGCATGGCCACAGCCTCACCACCTTGTGCCTTTGGATGCTTTCGTTTCCACTGAGGCTCCCCTCGAGCTGTTTTTCTTTGCTGTCTTGAGCTGTTTTCATTGTAGTGCAAGGCAGCGATATACGACCTTAAAGATAAATACGAAACATAACAGTCTTGCTGGAATGTTGACTATTAAACAAAGCGACACAAACAGTTTTCATTGCCATGCTCGTACCTGGCTGCCATGACTTCATAGGTATAGGCTGTGGATTTGGGGGCAAAGTGTATAAGGCAGGCATGAAATGTCTGGACACTGTAGGTCTGCCCCTTTGTCGACAACTGCCTCACATCTGTGACCAGTCTCTTAGCAGCTACAATTGCAGCCACTTGGTCGTGTGCCCGTGTGCCTAGGAAGACAGCAGATTAAAAAAGGCGTTAACAAAAGGTGTAAGGTACATCTAAGGAACAACACTGTACTTTCTTCACATGTCATTACACAGTCTCTACCAAACACACCTTGCTTTATCCATCTGCGCCGTTCCAGAGGGCCATGCTCACAAGCTGGAAAAATGGGTGAATGTCCGCTGTGCACATTCGAAATGTGGTTCAAGATTGAGAGCCACTTCGCCACAATCAGCTGCCCATCTCCGTTGCTAGTGCAAGCGCCAGTAGTAGAGGTGGCTTCCAATTGATTTCACCCAAACAAGGATGATGTCACTGTCCTTGAATCGTTTTGACGCCGCTATAAGCTTCTTGATTCCTGCACATTTGGAGAAAACGAAGCGGAAGCAATGCCACTAATGAAAGAGCGCATATTTTAACTTATGTTCCCATTACTCTTAATAAGTCCATATCGAAGCTCCACATGCAGCTGATCATATATCAGTGATTACCTTTTCCGACGTGCCACACATCATATCTGTGGTCCGTGTCACCTGTGGTTGTTGGCGAGGTACCTTTCGGATTTGTGCATGCCTATCTATTATCAGAGTAGAAACCTTCACTCTTTGTCCTTGCAGGTAGTTGAGGCCACGCTTAAGGCCTTCGAGCTCCTGTGGCAGCTTCCAGCCAACCTCGTTTGACTGAAAGTCATTAAAAACGCTGTATGAAGACAAATGCGGTTGACGGTGGGTACACATAAAAAGGATCCAGTTACCAGCACCAGCTCAAGATGAATGATCTTGTTAGCGGTCACATCCAGCATGGAATATGTGCCAAACTTGGCAGAAAATCCAGGAGAGTCTGAACGGCCATTGCCAGCAATGACCATGTCCTTTCCCACAGCAGCTGAAAGGAGCCCTTCCTGCCCCTCTTTCCAAACCTTAAAAAATCGTAATGAGTAAAAAAATGAGTGTTATAGTAATCACATGTTGACACAGTAGACACTGCAACTGCCAGGCAAGAGGTTGTAAATTTCATTCTAATTTCACTTTCTGTTCAGTCCCAAGTTGCTTACCATAAATGTTTACCGAATGCACAGACTTTCCTAATACATAAATGTGCAATTTCTGCCATGACGGTGCTGCAAAAAAATGCAAGGGTGCAAAAATGCAAACTTGCACGCACACACAGCATCTAACTGCTCTGAATTTGGTTTGGAAATAATTTTTGAAATAATTTTGAATTCTCATTTCTCTTTGCACAATCAAGAAAACACTGCACATCACCAAGCTAATAGTTGCAATGCCATGGAGATTAGATGTCGCACGATTGAGCCCTTACTTTCTGCACAGATGGACTCAACAGGTTCTGCTGGTGGCGAAAGAATGTCCTTTCTGTGATGGTAGCCACCTTTATGGACAACAGCAGCCGCAAAGACTTCGCTGCGTTCAGGCCGGAGTATAGGACGCCTGCTGCAAGCAGGACATTTCCCGCTGCATACTGCCCAATTTTTGGTTGACTGCATCAAACGAATTTATGCAGGTTGGGACAGAGCGTAAAAACCTCAAGTGCTGTGCCTTTGACTTCTGTCTGGATGCTTGTTTGCCTGAGGAACACACTGCATTGGAAAACAGTTCCAAGAACATGCTCTCAAAGACAATGTATTTTGGCTCCTCCAGAGGGCCGGAAGTGTCCACAGCGTCTTCAAGTGCACAGTTGAAGCTCCTGAAGAAGGCAGAAAAAACAATATGTGTCCTCAACTATGGATTGACAACAAGCAGAATGCTAGAGTAATCAAGGAAAGAAGTCCCACAAGTGCGGTCACTTCATTATACATCAAAGGAATGCTGAATAACGTAACACTTTCAGCCGTCTGTTCTCTCTTTTCTTTTCTTTTCTAATTTAAACACTAAATGGCACTTCCTGTATTCGTATATCGGCACACTTACTGCTCACTCACACCCATTTCTGATGGGTGTAAATGGGTGGGGTAAATGTGAGGGAACGAGGGTATAAGAAAGTGCACATGGGTAGCGCTGTGCTATGTGTATTGAAAAAGTTATTCCACTTCAAGTCAGGCTCTAATGAGATGAATAAAATGGCCTCACCCAGCACTTGTGTCACAAGCAGACGGCTCATAAGAGGAGTCCAAATTTTCAGGAATGATGAAGCTCCTGAAGAAGACAGAAAAAAAAGTATGTTCTATTGATTGACAACAACCAGAATGCTAGAGTAATTAAGGAAAGAAACCCACAAGTGTGGTCACATCACTATATATTAAAGGAATGCTGAATAACTAACGTAACACTTTCAGCCATCTGTTCTCTCTTTTTTTAGGGGTGTGCGAATTGCGAAATTTCATCTCGAATCGAACAGTACCGAATAGTGACCAAAAACATTGAATATCGAATACAAAAGATTTTATTTAAAATTGAAAGAAATAGAAATAAAATCTGCTCATGTCTTCGAGCACATGACGCGGTGAGTGACAGCTACTGGAAGGCTACAAATTGTCATGCGGAAACACAAGCTATTCCATATGACCTGGCTTAAGGCTCTCTCGCCGCGATGTTATGGTGTTTCCTGCAGTTGAAAACATGCGCTCACTGGGCACCTCAGTAGCAGGGATGGGAAGGTATCAGCGGCAACTTTAGCGATGCCTGGATCAAGTGCAGTTTTATGCTCTTTTCAGTATTTCAAAGGATCACCCTTTCTTGGGGTCAGGGGCTAATTGAAGTACTTTTTAACCTTTTGACTATAATATCTGAGCTCAGTGTGCTGGCATTTTTTGATGCTAGAAGTTCAGCAGTTTCCCAGACTGTTCACTAGCCTTGTTTGCTGGAACCATGGCATGTGGAAATGACATAATCTTTAATATAAACATGCACTCGCTTTTGAACCATGATATCGGTGAAAGTTTTAACGAAAGACCTACTATAACGACGTTGGCGTTAGATTTAGCCACCTCAACCCAACCAAGTTGCATTGGCCTTTGTCGCGTTTTAGATGTTCATCCTGTCGAATTATTCGAAACTTCGAATGCTAGCTATCCGAAAGTTGAATCGAGTTATTCCGGTTAGGTATTATTCGATTGTAATTCGAAACTAAAATATTTGTACACCAATACTATTTTCTTTTTTTTTTCTCAATTAAACACTGAATGACATTTCCTGTATTCGTAGATTGGCACACTTGCTGCTCACTCACACTCATTTCTGATGGGTGTAGAGGAGTGGGGTAAACGGGAGGGGACAAGGGCATAAGAAAGTGCACATGGGTAGTGCTGTGCTACGTGTATTGAAAATGTTATTCTGCTTCAAGTCATGCTTTAACGATATGAATAAAATGGCCTCACCCAGCACTTGTGTCACAAGCAGACGACTCATAAGAGGAGTTCAAATCTTCAGGAATGATGAACTCCTCACTAATCCGCCGAATTTTGGTGGGGGTAGAGTGCCTCAAAAAGCTGCTGCCACAGTCCTTAGTGTCAGTTGCAGTGCCCACGTCTCTGAAGTCTGGAGAGACAGCATCAGTCTGGGTGCCTATAAATGTAAAGTACCAAGCACTCTAACACAGCTTCAACACATAGTATAGGGTTTTCCAAAGTCGTGCGAACTATGTTTGCCTAAACTGACCTTTTGAGGCAGTTAGACAAAGAGAAAAGCAAGCTAAAGCAGCAGACATTACTGAGAACATAATTATTTCTTTTTGATTCATTTTACAACCGAACGAGTTTATGTTGACATCTCCTGCAGACATGAAATAGAAATAATACATCCAGCCGGCTCGCTTATAACCAAACATACAAAGATTTCTGCTCCGTTTGTTCTTTTCATAGGAAGTGTAATGTCATACATTCGCTTCCCTCCGTCTTGCATTGGCAACAAAGGACAGCTATTATTTAGATGTTGCTTTTTTGACAAGCCCTTGACATTGATAGGTGTAGACATCGTCAGCAATGCAGACCTGTCAATAGAGTAATGTAGTGGTTGTGTTTGCCTTGATCAGCCAAACTTTGCAGTGCTCCAGTGCCAGGTCCTTGAGCCGCACGGTTGCTGAACTAGAAAGTTCAGTTCTCTCCTTCGAAGTGGGCGGTCAAAAATATTTTCGATTGTGTGGTCACAGGCTGCTGCAGTAGGCCTCTACAATAACATCATCAGATGGGTAGCATAATGCACAAGCAAGAACGAAGGAAGCAAAACAAGAGACAGGGAAGAGCACACACTTCCTACTGTTTATTCCTTTGGAACAACAAGCCAATATATCGGCATACACATCACATGTGTCGCCCATGTGTGTAATTCCCTAGCCTCTGTGGACGCTGTTGCCCAAGCGTCACAAAGATCAACAAACGGCATGCATGCGAAAGAGTGCAAGCACCAAGCATCACACATGCGCAAACACCACACATATGTGCAAAATGTGTAAGGTTTTGCGCAGGCGTGTGGTGTCTGCGCATGTGCGATGCTTGCACTTTTTTTGCATACGTGTGGTCATTTTGTGGATCGTTGTGACACTTCGGCAACAGCGTTCACAGAGGCTAAGGCGATCGCGCACATGGGCGGTGCATGTGTTGTGTATGCCTATATGTCGCCTTGTTCTAAAGAAATGAACAGTTGGAAGTGTGCGCTCTTTCCTGTCTTTTCTGCTCCCTTCTTTCGTGCTTGCACAGTACACTACCTCTTGATATGAACCAACTTCAATGAGGTTGTTTGGCACACTCACCCAGACTGACAGCCTGTGGAGTAGCTTGAGCTTTTACATGCCGTTGCATTGGTCGCAGATACACTTGAACATATTTACAGTGCTTCTCACAGTCTTCCTGCAGCAATGATTGTGTGCTGCACGAAGCAGTTGAGGCTAAACTGTCATCTGTGCTTCCAGGAACACATGGATCAGTTTCTTGTGCTGCGAGTTGTGAATGCTTCTCCTGCATGCCAATCTCTTCGGGCACATCACTTTGTTTGAGTAGGGCGTCAACGATCTGTGTAGTTGACAGAAAAAAAGAAGAGAAAGCGTTGAAAGGAGACAAAAAGGAACGCAATACTTTTAATGTCTAAAACGAGGATCTGCGGTATCGCTAAGCGGTCATGTGCTCGGTAAATAAAACAAACACTAGTTCTTGAATACACCATAAATTGTTCACTGCGTACGTTCTACGTAAGCAGCATTTTACAATACGTACTATATAGGAAGACAAATGCTAGTCGGGCGAGGGAATTAATGTTTGGTACCCGTGTCGCGCGGGCATTTTGCATCGCGAGCGAGCCCGATACTGCGATTTCACTAGATACGATAATCGACCGTGGACCGCGCATCGCGATCGTAAACTATCGTTATGCTGCGTGAGCGCGATCAACTCGGTCCCGACTGCTGAACCATGCAGCATCAACTCAGTACTAACGCACAACTCAGTATATATATATTTCCCGCTGAGGTGGCCTTTTCTGAACAAAGTGATCATGCTAACGACAAAAGCATCGCACTCACCTCTTTCCTCTGACGTTTTTCAAAAGCACCGCGGCGCTTAGCTTGGAGGATGGGACGGTGCGAGAACACGGTCGGCACCGCGTCCGGCCGCAGCCTCGGCTTTTTCACTGGTATACCGAACTCGCTGAGAAGGCGCAGGTCATCATTGTAGCTGTCTGGCGTGAAGTGCGCTGAGCACAAAACAGAAGCGTCAGTTGCGCACCAGTCCTTTCTGCGCACGTTCAGCTCCCAAGCCTTGCGCTTGGCGGGCTCCTTGGGGAACCTGAAGAACGACACTGTACTCTCCCTTCTCCGTACGCTCTGGCACCCCACAGCGCTACATGGGCGACGCGGTGGCATTGCTTCAACCGCTGCAAATCATTCAGTTCCAATGGCAAGTTGAACACAGCTGAAACAACTCGACTGCACGGCAGCTGACCATGGAAAAAAATCGTCCTCCGGAATGCAGACGCTCGCACAGTACGCCGCTCGTTACGTCACGGCTAGCGAGCGCGCCAGTATTGCCCGACTCTCAGGCTGCTCGCTCGTTAATAAAAATATTCAATTATAAATTAATGGCTCGACCAAATGCGCTAAAGTTTCGCCAGCTTGTCTATGAACGTACAAGGATTAACCCACACTACACAGATTGTGGTCGAAAATTGGGTGTCATGGCCCCTTTAACTATACTGGTAATCGTCCTACCGAATGTGCGCCGGCGATGCTTCAACCTAAATATAGTGTCACGTGGTTTCTTCACGTACAAACGTGAAGGAACGACGAGGAACGTCGAGGAACGTCGAGGGTACATAGCATAGTACATAGTACATAGCACCTTCTGCTGTGTGCACCGCGCGTGTCATTATTCAAGGCGAACTGTACGTCATCGAGTTTTTCGTGCTAGCGTCATGCTCCCACGACGTTATTCTCGGCTGGGACTTCCTTTCGCGTCATCGTGCCCTCATAGACTGCTCCCGTGCAGAAGTCGCCCTTACGCTGCTGCAAACTGCTCTTTCGGTGGATCCCCTTCCCGACGCTTACAAACTTGTCGTTGCTGCGGACACAGATATAGCCCCGAAAACGTCCACCCTGGTAGCCCTGACCTGTAAAGCCGCTCCAGACGGAACTGTTCTGTTCGTCCCGTCCGAGGTATTTCTCCGCCGCCGCGGCTTGCGATTACCGTTTGCCGTACTCGCCGTTGAATCGGGTGCTACATTTATGCTGGTTGCGAACTCACTGACATCCCCAGTTACATTACTTCGCGGGGAATGTTTGGGCAACATACAAGACGTTGACCTGCTGCGTTCTCTGGAGTTTGCTGCAAACCAACCCGACCTCCAGCTGAATGCCATGACACCACCTGTTGCCACTTCTTCCGCTCCAGACATTTTCCACCCTTCCGTTGCCGCTGATCTATCGCCGACACATCGACGCGAACTCTTAGCCCTTCTTCGAGAGTTCCGCTCTTCCTTTGATTGCGCTCAACCATCTTTGGGGCGTACAACGAGCATCACGCACCACATTGACACCGGTGGTAATGCTCCCTTACACCAACGACCATATCGAGTTTCAGCGGAAGAGCGGCGTAGTATCAACGAACAAGTCGACGATATCCTCAAGCGCGGTGTCATCCAGCCGTCCCAGAGCCCCTGGTCGTCCCCTGTTGTGCTTGTGCGCAAAAAGGATGGATCAATTAGATTCTGTGTCGACTACCGCCGCCTCAATAAAATAACTCGGAAGGATGTATACCCGTTGCCACGCATCGACGATGCTCTCGATTGCTTGCAAGGAGCAGAATATTTCTCGTCGTTGGATTTACGCTCGGGTTATTGGCAAGTTCCGATGGCCGACCCTGACCGATCGAAGACTGCATTCGTCACTCCTGACGGGCTGTATGAGTTTAACGTCATGCCGTTCGGACTCTGCAACGCCCCAGCTACCTTCGAACGGATGATGGACAACATCCTTCGCGGCTACAAGTGGAATACCTGCCTCTGCTACCTTGACGACATCGTCGTTTTTTCTCGCGATTTTCCGACTCACCTTACTCGCCTTCGTGCAATTCTCACGTGTCTCACCTCTGCTGGCCTTCAACTTAACATCAAGAAGTGCCATTTTGCGGCGCGCCAGCTCACAATACTAGGCCACGTCGTCTGCAAGGAAGGCGTTCTTCCGGACCCCGCGAAACTCCGCGCCGTGGCCGAATATCCGAAGCCGAACTCTATGAAGAAGCTTCGAAGTTTTATTGGGCTGTGCTCGTATTTTCGTCGATTTGTGCGCGACTTCGTTTCTATCATCGCGCCTCTTACCAATCTACTGACAGCCTCGAGCGGCTTGTCTGCTTGGTCACAGGAGTGTGACGAGTCTTTTATGACGCTGAGGCGCTTATTAACGTCGCCTGCGATACTTCGTCACTTTGATCCTAATGCGCCTACGGAAATCCATACCGACGCCAGCGGGGTCGGTCTTGGTGCAGTACTGGCTCAACGAAAACAAGGATATGAAGAATACGTCGTTGCTTACGCGAGTCGCACCCTCAAGAAAGCCGAGTGTAATTATTCTGTCACAGAGAAAGAGTGCCTCGCCATTATCTGGGCTTTGGCCAAGTTTCGCCCGTACCTTTATGGCCGCCCTTTCGAAGTAGTGACGGATCACCATGCCCTATGTTGGCTGTCATCGCTGAAGGATCCGTCGGGACGCCTCGGTCTTTGGGCGCTTCGCCTACAGGAATACGACATTCGTGTTGTGTACCGATCCGGCCGCAAACACTCGGACGCTGATGCCCTATCCCGCTCGCCGCTACCGGCTGACACAGCTTCGTCGTCAGCTTCCTCAGCTGTCTTGACGCCAATTGACTTCGCAGACATGCCGTTGGAGCAACGCAAGGATGCGTGAATTTCCCATCTTCTCGACTTTCTGACTGACCCATTAGCACATCCAGCCTCAAGAACTATCCGTCGTCAAGCCACGCATTTCACTATTCGAGACGACCTCCTCTATCGGCGGAATTACGCGTCTGACGGTCGGAGGTGGCTGCTAGTGATACCACGCCACATGCGCACGGAAATCTGTACTGCTTTCCACAACGACCCGCAAAGTGCTCACGCCGGCGCTCTCAAGACCTACAACCGCCTGCGTCAGCGATACTACTGGCGCGGCATGTACACGTTCGTGCGCAAGTACGTACGTGCTTGTACTGCTTGTCAGCAGCGTAAAGCTCCACCTCAACGCCCAGCCGGTACACTTCAGCCTCTGCCTTGTCCGGCGCGTCCATTTGATCGCGTCGGTATCGACTTATACGGACCGCTTCCCTCGACTTCTTCTGGAAATAGGTGGATAATTGTCGGCGTAGACCACCTCACACGTTACGCGGAAACTGCAGCCCTGCCCACAGCAACAGCAAGAGAAGTTGCGTTTTTCATCTTACGCAACTTTGTCCTTCGCCATGGTGCTCCCCGTGAACTTTTGAGCGACAGAGGGCGTGTTTTTCTATCTCACGCTATTCAAGCATTGCTCGCTCAGTGCAACGTCATTCATCGCATGACGACCGCATATCAGCCGCAAACGAATGGCCTCACTGAACGATTTAATCGCACTCTCGGCGATATGCTGACAATGTACACCGCATCAGACCAGACCAATTGGGACACCGTCCTTCCGTTTGTCACGTACGCGTACAACACCGCTACGCATGCGACCACAGGTTTTTCGCCTTTCTTTCTCTTGTACGGACGCGATCCATCATGCACGCTTGACACTATGCTTCCCTACACGCCTGACTCATCTGAGTACACTGCAATTTCTGACGTTGCCAGGTACGCCGAAGATTGCCGACGATTGGCCCGTTCGCTGACAACCGAGGACCAAGGCCTTCAGAAGCTAAGGCACGACACCGACCGACCTCTCCCTACTTTTACGACAGGTGCCCTGGTTTGGCTTTGGATCCCACCGAACACTCCTGGCCTTTCGTCGAAATTACTTGCCCGATATCACGGGCCCTACCGCATTCTCACTCGTACGTCCCCAGTCAATTATGAGGTTGAGCCTTTGACACCGTCCCAAGACTTACGTCGTCGTGGTAGGGAAATCGTCCACGTGAGTCGCCTCAAGCCCTATTATGACCCCGCCATACTGACAACGCCTTAAGTCGCCAGGATGGCTACGCTATTCACCGGGGGCGAATGTAGTGAACAATACAGACGACGACGAAGCAGCCAAGAAAGCAAGCCACATCGTTGGTGGTAGCCACGCGACCCGAGCTTGCGCTTGCTTGGATTTTGGACCCTCGACGTTCCTCGACGTTCCTCGTCGTTCCTTCACGTTTGTACGTGAATAAACCACGTGACATTAGCAAGAGTTACTTTTATCTGAAGTGGTTGCTCGTGCGAGTTGCGATTTTTGGCGTCATATTTTCTCTCTTTTGTTGCCGTTGCGCTGTTCACCCTCGATAATGTATGTTTGTGCTACAGTTATTTTATCAACAGGAGAGTCACTCATTGACAGGTGCGGTTGTATTTCCGGAATGACTGTTGCTCACACCTTAGAAACAAAGGCATTGTGAACATTAAGGGAGTCATAATTGCTTTATTGCACATGCGTGAAAAAAGGATCACTGTGCTATTGGAATCACAGGCGCAGTACTTTCCTGGCCAGAGGTTTTTGCGCCAAGCGTACGAGACGCTCAACAGACGTATTACCATTTCCTGCCCAGTTGGTAAGAAGCGTTCGTAAGAGCTTTCTGATGAAAACTTTGCAGACTTCCATGGCGAGGTCGTCCGTCCCGCAAGTCCACTTTCAGCACTTCCATGGTCATAGAGAACAGCTGGTCACCTTTCAGACATCTCGTGAAAAAATATCCGACAGGAATAATATATGATGTTGACAAGCCTCTTATTACAAAACATAGTAATCGGTTTGTCACTTGGGGTACCGCTGTTGATTGCTCTTCTTCACCACTGTCAATGAAACCAAAAAGTTTGTCGACTTGTCGGTCGTGTATGACCCTCTGCTGTATGGCCATCTCGTGAATGATCAGGGAGGAGAACGCTTCTTGCTCTACAGTGAGACCCTTGAATTCGATGCACAGGCCCTCCTTTATCAATGAAGTGACGGCGATTCCACCTGTTAAATGGCCTACATATTTTTGGAGAGATGAGCGATAAGGGAGCTGAAAGATATTTCTGGACCTTGCATGCTCATAACTTTTGTTGAAGCATGCCTTCCAAATTACACATTCCATTAGAATGACGTCACTGTAGTGGGGCTTCTTCGTCGAGAAATTGCGGACTTGGTTTCTAACGAACTCGGCAGTCTTGTCACCTTGCGCAGCACCATTGAGTACCTTCATAAAACAGACAATGTCCGTGTTATTTCCATAAAACTGCGCGCGCTTCTCAGCCACATCCACTTTTTCTTGAAGGGCCTGCAGTTATGCTTTCATACGAACGATCTTCGCTTGGAAGTAGCGCGTTTTTTAGCTTCTTCAGTCAGTTTAACAAGGTCGAATGTAGTTTGACATGATGCATCTGAAAATGATGCCATTTCCAAACACGTTTCATTCCCTAGTTCAATGTTGTTGGGCGTCGTGGCTTCAATGTTGTCACTTGACAGACTTACATGCCTCGTAGTAAAAAAGAGCTTTTGCCATTTGATTCCGCGCATTTTAAGACTGTAAAACGTAGTATTGCTCAGCATTGCCTTCAATCCGCGCTGCGCAGATCGTGTCCACACATGATGCAGACCAGACTGTGTAATCAGATTGGCAGACTGGAAAAGGCTGGCTTTCCTCGGGCGGTCTTGCATGCCGTTGCCGAATCTCTGCTACGGAAGCTGAACTTCAGCACTCAGGAAGAGCGCTCGAGAGAACAGGAGCGCGGCAAACCACAGGTGGTGCCGTACTTGCACAAGTTGAGCCACAACCTCAAGAAGGTCGCCGCTAGGTTCGCAATCCCTGTTGTGTTTTCCGCTCCGAATAAACTGGCGCACTTGTGCCGACGAATCTCTCGTGCTAAGCAGCAAGGGTGCCAAAACAGGCACGTAAAACCTTTCAGGCGTTGTGCCGAAGGGGTTGTATATGAAATTCCCTTAAGCTGTGGCAAGACCTACATCGATCAAACGGGTCGGTGTATCAACGACCGCCTCAAGGAGCATGCCAACAGCATTGGTAAGAGTGATGGTGCGCACCTTCCCGCGTATGTCAGGTCATGCTCGTGTGTGCCACGTTTTGCGCAAGCTAGGATTATCCGCAAAAGCAGAGATCAAACAGCAAGGGAATTACTAGTGGCGTATCATATTAGAAGTAAAGGGTCCGCTTGTGTCAGTGACACATCCATTGTTCTCTTTCAGACTGAGTTGTCCTTCTTTAATGAACTGCTCACGTGATGTCATGTTTGAGGTAACTTTTCCACTCCACTGCGCATGTGTGGAAGTTTACCCGTTTTTCAGCCTGCGCTGGCAATAAACAGTTGGTAGTTTGGCGCTCTTCTGTCTCTTTCCTCCGGCCCTTTTTCATGTTCCTAACTTCGCGCCACTTACGATATGTTCAGCAAACTAAGGCACCAACTCGCCCAAAAACAAGTTCTACTTGACGAGTCGTTTTGGCTAATGACAAAACGGCTATTTTGAAGCAGCATTGCCCGAGCACTCGGCACGCGACTGCGCATTATCGGCTTCTATTTCGGAGCGTGGAGGCTTCTTCCTCGGCGCACGCGTGCTCCTCGTGCTCATGTAGCTTGGATAACCGGGAAACACTGTTGGCACAGCCGTTGGCAAAAGTATCCTCAACTTCTCGGTCTTCTTGTAGTCCTGCTCCGTAAAATGCAAGGCGCTACCAGGGACCTGTCATTAGGCTGCCATACTGTTCCCTTCCCGCCGGGTCCTTCACGGGAAATGTTTCGCGGCCATGCTGCCCTGCGTTCTGCGTTACTGGGAAACTCGTGGTAGCGTATTTGCGGGTCCTTCGATGCATTCGTGGAACACAACGGCACACAACAGTTACGCGGCATTTTGCCTAACGTAGAAAATATCACACATGCGCAAACTGTCTTGATTGGCACTCAGTGCGAGCGATTCATGCGGAGAAAAACAACCACTACCTTGACCTACCCGCTGAACGCGCGCTCCTTCCCGCCCGCGCGTCGTGTGGAGCCCTCCCCTACTACTGACGCCCTACTAGCGAAATGCGGCGACAACTGTCAACTCCGCTTCCCCGCTCTCGCGCATTGCCTGCGCCGCGACGCGACAGGCCGCACCGCGTGTTTTTCATCGACCGGCCGTGGCACAGCTTTGCTGTGAGGAGATGGATGAAGTTCGCGGCTGCTATTTCCCCTTCGTGCGGGTGTCAGGCAACTAATTCTGCGCTGGCAGCTGCAGGAAAGGCGCGGGCCTCTACGAAAGTGGACTTGTGCACGATGTTTGTCACAAACGAGCACTTAACTAAGCGCACGTCGCCGATTTCGAAGGACGGCATGAAAGCCTGGCGCCGATGGTTCGTGCGCGACGGAGCGCACGCATCGAAAAAACAAGTATAAAAAGGCGCCGAAAGCGCGCCCCTTACCCTCTCCGCAGAAGACGCCACCGACACAGCCAACGCACGTGAAAGATAGGGATATTCGAGAAAGCAAAGCAGCGCCAGCGGCGCCGTCTGATTCCGCAGACGAATCGGTGAGAGGATCTCGCCCTTTCCCTTGCTTTCGCTGTGCTACGCACAGAGACAGAAATTAGGTGCCTTTTTCCTTTTCCTCCCGAACCACCAAGAATCATACGCACCTTCCCGAACCCAGGCGCGAGCCGATACAGGCGATACAGGCAAGCGCGCGGCGACGGAGAGTCAGTCAGTGAGGAGTCAGTCAGCGAAGAAGTTATGTCGTTCTAGTGATAGAGTCGTTCGCTCGGCCACAGGCGACGTGTTGTTTCATGATCTAGTGCTGTGAGTAAAGTATCAAGAGATGACGCCGCGGGAGCAGTGACAAGTTTTGAAGAGGGTCGCCGAGTAGACATGTGATGACCGACTGCGGAGGAGAACGAACGTCCGCGTGGAGTGAATCGTCATGCCGGTGAATATGAAAGGTGCGTCGCGCAGACCAGCGTAACAAGACCCAGCTATGAGGTGCAGCTCGTGGTGAACATCCGCTTTGTTTTGTTTACAAAGGTGACGTCTCAATCACTTCTTGTTCTTTCTGAAGTCAACCATTGCTGCATTACTGTTTCTGTAAATAATAAATAAAGAACTTAGCTTGTAATAGCGCGGTACATGTACCGCGCTAGTACAAGCTAAGTTCATGGATGACCAACTCGCCCGAACTACAACACTTCTGAAATATAGAACGTTTGAGCGAAGTTCCCTTGGGGGGCACAGCGGTCGAACCGAGCCAACACATGCTCAGGCTGATAACTTTGGTCGTCTACCGGTGTCACATGATCGAGTGCATCCAGCGAGCACCGATATGGCAGAACGAAAGCATTAGAACAAGAAGCGACGTGTTAACTCCACAATAACGAAGCGGCTCGCCTTTGCCAACGAACAGCGGCGATCCATCGCTTCCGTCGCTCCTGCTCAGGAGGCCTTGCGGTGAGTAAAACCGTGTTCCGGGCGCGTTTTAGGGGCGTAGCTCCTCTTAGTCTAATCTTGTCCCATGTCAGGCGTAACCGGCAGTATCTCCCGAACAGTATAATAGATGGCGCTGTCTCATAGAAGTACATACAAACTGCAGTTGACTGATGATATTCTAGATGGCGCTGTACAAAATCTGTGTTGGTCCAATAGAAGTGTGTGCAATAGTGCGCTTGTGTGAATCGCCACTAGGTGGCGGTGGAAGTGCCGCTACTAATACCGAGGGTAAGCGAGTACAGTACCTCGGAGTATGGGTAAATGAGGGGGATAGATATATGGAGGTACAAGAGAAAGCATCGGTAGCAAAGGGAAAGAGGAATGCTGCAATTATGAAGCACAGAGCTTTATGGGGATACAATAGGTACGAGGTGCTTCGAGGGCTGTGGAAGGGTGTGATGGTTTCGGGGCTTACATTTGGGAACTCAGTGGTGTGCATGAAGTCAGAGGTACAATCAGGACTGGATGTAAATCAAAGGACGGTGGGCCGCCTCGCGGTTGGGCGCTCACGCGAAGACGACAAATGAGGCTGTAAAGGGTGACATGGGATGGACAGGCTTTGAAGTGAGGGAAGCTCAGAGCAAAATGAGATTCGAAGAGAGGTTGAGGAAAATGAAGAAGAGTAGATGGGCAGAGAAGGTTTTCAGGTATTTGTATAGAGAAAGCGTTGACACGCAGTGGAGAAAAAGAACTAGGGGGCTCATCAGTAAATATACGGCTAGCAGTGCGGGCGATATGGCAACAAGGAGCATTAAGTGGAAGGTCAGAGAGGCGGAGAGGACTTATTGGATGACAGCGATGGAAAAGAAGCCGGCTCTGAGTAACTACCGAAAGGGAAAAAACTAAATAAGGAGGGAAATGTTTTATGATAATTCAAGGGGAAGCGTTTTACTGTTTGAAGCAAGGTCGGGCTGCCTTAGAACGCGTAGTTATAAAGCGAGATTCAGTAACGAAGAAGAACAATGTACATGCTGCGGGGGAACTAAGGAAACGATGGAACATGTACTGATTGAATGTGGCGATATTCACCCAGGTATACGTGTGGGCACGAGTCTACAGGAAGCCTTGGATTTTAGGGATAACAATGGAAAGCTGAACACGTCCGCGATAGAAATATGTAAGAGACGGTTAGGGTGTTGGCGGCAGAAAAGTAGAGATAAAGTACAAAAATAAATAATGGGGAAAAATGAGGTCATTCTTCCTTAAGAGGCAGAGAGATGGACCGTGAATTTATATTTTTTTGGTACAATAACATAGATTTAATCAATGTAGATAAGGTATTAGGCCAACATAAAACAAGGAAAGTTTTTTTTTCTTCGAGCCTGGTGGCAGACATGCCACCGCCCCGTTATAAAGGGAACGCTCATAGCATCCATCCATCCTTCCATCCTCTCCGATCGGCTGCTCCGCGGGCTGTGCCTCTCTCAGTCTCCTGGATCGTCGCCGTACGTGTCGGATCGTTGGTGGGGCATGGACGAAGCGGAGCGGCGGGCGCGGAGGGTCACGGCGGCTTGTGCTCGTCGCCAGGATCTCGCGGTGCGAGCCCGAGAAGCGGCGGCGAAGCGAGCGCGGCGCCTGGCAGACCTTGATGGTGCTCGTGCGCGGGAAGCGGCGCCAGCGGTCTCACATTCAAGGAGCCGACGCGCTGTTCGAGCGGGAATTTCTCGCTCATTCGTTTGGCCACAGTTGCGACGTGTGCGATCGACTTTGGTTCGATAATAACCTCACCGCGGTGTTTCACACTCTTTATATGATGTATTGGGCGAATTTTTGTAGGTGTTTGAGCACTCCACTTCACAGCAATTGTTATTCGACATCCCTTGAAGTTTCGGCCACCACACATACGACGAACCTTGCTTATATCACTACGGAAACGCGAACAACACCGAAACACACGTACAACGACGTACGAAACCACGGCGGCCGTCTGCTTGCTTTCCCGAGAGTAATGACCGAGTTCGCCGCCTATGGCGCTTCCGTCGGCGCGCACTAGGCGTATTGCGGGCCGCTGCGGTTGCAATTCCGAAAACACGTCCCCACGGGTGGCCCTTCTTCCTCGTTTTCGCCGCGGAGTCTTCCAATTAAAGCTTCTCTGAAGTGGGGGGCTGCTTCCCAATATTCGACAAATACAACAATTTTATTTTGTGCATGCACCTCACACTGCTATTCACTGCTGCTGATGTTTGCCTAAGAATGCTTGTCTATTTAAATTATGTTTGGTTAGTTTCCTATTTTAATTTTTTTTCGTTCATATTTTGAAATCCAAATAAACAATATTGCACTCTACATAAACTTGCACCTCGCGTGTCGCCCTTCTTTTTTATTATTTTTTTTAATGCTGTTTTATATTTCATAGACAGCCACCTCATGCAGAATTTAACTCACGTTTTGTTCTTGCTGTGACTGCACATTGGGACGATCCTTCCGGAAAATGAAGCCCTTATGGACAGAAGACAGCACCCTGAAAGGGGCTGTGAGAGATACTGGAACCGCGCCTTTTGACGGAGAAAACACAAGTTTGGTCGGAACGAGAGAGACTGAAATAAAATTACACTTCTGGCAGCCTGTTTTCAACTTGCTTTGCAGAGAAGTTTGAAGAATACATACCTTTCCTTTGCTGCTCTTCTGACTTGTAATGTGATAACTCAGTTGTGTAAGAAACGTTCATCATCGCGAAGTCGCGGGTAAGAGCTTGGAAGCGATGTCTTGGATTTAACAAATCCCGTCCATTGCTCCCTTCACTCTTTAAGCCCCTGAGATGCTTTGCAAGATCAATCCAAATAGGTCGCGAAACTTTGGGCAAAAAGCGGTTCAGCACATATCAGTAAGGTGAGTTATGGCTGCGGCGTTTGAAGCGCGACTATGCTTGGAGGGAACAAACATTAATAGCGAAAAACCAATTATCATTGAAGGGCGAAGCAATCTTGATGTTTTACAAATGACATTTATTTCCCGAGCAATATTATGTAGGTGCAATGTGCCAAGAATGTAAGAAAGCATTTAATTATTACAAAAAATCTTTTTCTTAGCGGTCCCTGAAGAGAGGCGCACGTCATTGTTATTCAGTGCGGCCCTTGTGGTGCATGGAAAGGCGCGCTCGTAAAGTTCGTCTGCGACGACACGCCCCCTCGCGTGTTTTGGTGTTTCGCACTTGCATGCGTTCTCTGAATTATTGTGGTGAGGATTTGATTTTTGCTGTGCGCGGAGTTGCGAGGTCCGTTTCATCGTTAGTGAACATGTTGATTTCGGTGTTCAACGGGCAACGGGACGACGCGGCTAACATTTAACGCCGAACGCTTTCCTCGGTACGCGCGGAAACGATGTGGTGTTCAAGGATGCAACAGCAACACGCGTATGCCTGGCGACCCATCTCTTCTAGATAAGACACCGGGGCAACAGTTCTGAGTAGTGTGCTTGCTGGATTTTCATGGATCAGTATTCCTGCTACCCGGTTTCCTTCGGGAACATGCAGTGCCTATTATATTTCCTGTTATCGGTGAGCAGATCGCTAAGTCATCTGTCGTGCTACAATTCGCATGCCTCTATACGTTACACGTAAGGTTTCGGAGCATAAGGCAAAACATATATATATAGTGCACGTAGTGTACGCACTTTTTGTACTTATTACGGCACTTGATAAGTGCGGCAAGTTGGGCAGGTTGGTAAAGTTGCATTACTTCGACTGGGTAGCGCAAAAACACGGAACAAAAGATAGAGACGTAGACAGCACAAGCGCTAACTTCAAACCACGTTTATTTTGAAACACGCAAGAATATATACACCACTAATCACAACGATCTCAACTATCGGCTCATGATACGACAACTCTGTAGACTAACAAGAAAAAAACCATTTGTACTACTGCGCAGAATACCACATGCGTCGGACGGCGAACACACCCCAAAAAACAACAAATGATTCACTCATTTAGAAAAACAAAAATTTCATACACTCTTTTGGATTCCACTCGCGACAACAGGTACTGACGCGATATTAGGACGCTAAACTAAGGAATGATAGTTCCTTATCGTGTAGGTGTACAGACGGCTGGCTTACGCACGAGGTGCCTTGCCTCTGGATTATGCAAGCCTCAGTTATCTCACGAGTTAATTGTACCTTGTGACGGAATAAAATGGAGGTTAGTTCAAACTGCGGATCGCAACCACACTGGCGGCAATGTAAGGCCAAATTTGACGACGGAGCACATTTTAAGGAGCTGTGGTGCTCGCTCAGACGGATGTTCAGGCAGCGGCCAGTCTGGCCCACGTACGTTTTGCCACATGAAAGAGGGATCTGGTACACAGCCCCCTTTACCCATGACACAAAGCTAACGCCATGCTTCATGGTGCACTGTCCGCTTGCTTCTTCTTTTCTTTTCTGCCGATACTGCAGTCTCGGGCAAATCCCTTTTAGCTTATTTGTGGCTGAAAAAACAACATTAACGTTAAACCGTGCCGCCACTCTCTTGAAGCGGTGGGACACTCCGTGAATGTAAGGGATCACGGAGAACGGCCTGCTTTTTTCACTTCTTCCTTCCGGTGCCACCTTTCCATGTGCTCTTACTTCTTTTAGCACACGTTCACTGGTGGCCGCTATTACAGCATCAGGGTAACCGGCCTGCTGCAATTTCACCGCCTGTTCGTGAACGCTTTGGCTCACCAGGTGCGGGCAGGACTTTGAAATCGCAGACTGAATACATGACATCGCAATGCCGTTTTTTACGAGTCTCGAGTGGCCAGACTGATAGCTGAGCAAACCTTTTTTCGATCTCGGTCTATATTGCCAGCATATTTTCTCAGGGCAAAAACCCATGTGAAGGTCAAGATACTGCAACGTATCGTTCTGTGGGCTCTCACATGTGAACGCGAGTCCCTGGCCTTGTTCCCTGAACACCTTCATAGCATTAACCATTTTCTGTTGAAATCACGCCTGTCAACAAACACCAAATAGTCGTCAACATAGCGAACTACCTTGTTTGTTAGACCACAAAGGTTACTCTCAATGGCCCTATCCACCTTCGCTAAAAAGATCGTACTCAGAATCGGCGCCACGCAAGAGCCAATGCATACGCCAGATCTCTGAGCGAAAGCTTTCCCCTTCTAGGTGATGAACGTCGAGTCCAAGTAGCACCTAAGCACCTCAAGGAAACCACCAGCCGAAACGCCCGAGCGAGTGCTGAACGCGTGTTCGTCATCTTGATCACTTATGCACTCCGTCACTCTGCAGTAAAGGAGCTTGCGGTAAAGAGCAATATAAATCCTCGATGTCAAGGCTGAAAGCACGCGACGCTCCCGAATAATTATGCCTAAGAAATTCCACGACCATGTCGGAACTGGACACGAGAACAGGATCACTAACAACAAGGGACTCCAAGTTCTTCTGTAAGTATCGAGATACTACCTGAAGCCAAGTGTTTCTTTCGGAAATGATGGTTCGGAAGGGGATGTCGGGCTTGTGAGTCTTTGCGGAAAAGAAAACCTCTAGAGTCTGGCCCTTTTCTTTCTTTACCGTTTCTGCCAGCTTTTCTAGACTCAGCCTCTTGAGCAGATGCACTGCTTGCTTCTTTACTTTGGCAGGCTTTTCTGACACCTCTCGGATGTTTTTCTCAATAGCCTCGTTTCCTTTCGCGGAAAACATGCCTTGAGTCAAAATCACGAAGAACCCTTCCTTATCGGACAGCACTGCAGTTAATCCCGAAGAGTACAGGAAATCTACAATAGGAGACATGCTATTTCCTTTCACTCGCCTTGGTCTGTGCTTGAGCAGAACTTCGGTGCACTCTGCCACACACGTAGTCCTGCTGTCCTCTGGCACTCGTTGCGCCACGGTCCTTGACATCGAGACCAGTTCCACCGGAAGCACCGGTGGAACCGGTGGCACCGAAAGGAAGAAGTGAAAAAAGCAGGCCGTTCTCCGTGATCCCTTACATTCACGGAGTGTCCCACCGCTTCAAGAGAGTGGCGGCACGGTTTAACGTTAATGTTGTTTTTTCAGCCACAAATAAGCTAAAAGGGATTTGCCCGAGACTGCAGTATCGGCAGAAAAGAAAAGAAGCAAGCGGACAGTGCACCATGAAGCATGGCCTTCGCTTTGTGTCATGTGTAAAGGGGGTTGTGTACCAGATCCCCCTTTCATTTGGCAAAACGTACGTGGGCCAGACTGGCCGCTGCCTGAACATCCGTCTGCGCGAGCACCACAGCTCCTTAAAATGTGCTCCGTCGTCAAATTTGGCCTTACATTGCCGCCAGTGTGGTTGCGATCCGCAGTTTGAACTAACCTCCGTTTTATTCCGTCAAAAGGTACAATTAACTCGTGAGATAACTGAGTCTTGCATCATCCAGAGGCAAGGCACCTCGTGCGTAAGCCAGCCGTCTGTACACTTACACGATAAGGAACTATCATTCCTTAGTTTAGCGTCCTAATATCGCGTCAGTACCTGTTGTCGCGAGTGGAATCGAAAAGAGTGTATGAAATTTTTGTTTTTCTAAATGAGTGAATCATTTGTTGTTTTTTGGGGTGTGTTCGCCTTCCGACGCATGTGGTATTCTAGCGCAGTAGTACAAATGGTTTTTTTCTTGTTAGTCTAAAGAGTTGTCGTATTATGAGCCGATAGTTGAGATCGTTGTGATTAGTGGTGTATATATTCTTGCGTGTTCCGAAATAAACGTGGTTTGAAGTTAGCGCTTGTGCTGTCTACGTCTCTATCTTTTGTTCCGTGTTTTTGCGCTACCCAGTCGAAGTAACGGCACATGAGTAGGGCGTGTGTAGGGCGTGATAAAATTGCGTTATTGTGACCATTAAATAAAACTGAAATGTCATCACTTTGCGTGACCAGGCGTCATTTCTTCTCGTCAGAACTGAATCACACAAGCAATGCGCTCTTTGAGGCACCTGTGCATGTGCTAAGAAAATAAACAACGCTGCAGCAAACATGAGAAGTACCCTGCTGCTTACTTTAATCCCGCTATGAAATATGACACGAACGCAGAATAAGAGCTCCATGAATAAGTTTTCCTGGCAAAATCAAGGCGAAATAAACGGTGGTACGCTTAAACACCGCTGTAGTCATGAGTCGATATTAGTTTCGCTATCGTTGGCTTCAAGCACACTCGCTAAAGACTTCGTGGCTCGCCGTAGCGCGAGTCCATAGCGATCAGGGGCCTAAGAAAACTATGTTGAGGTCAAATTTCGCGCTAGGGCCAACAAAATGACGTCACGTTTTTACAAGATATTGCGTCACATCTGCTTTATTTTTTGTTCCGGTGGAAGTGTTCCCTCCTCACACAGACGGCGCTAAGCCCCATCAGCAGCTGATGAGCCGCCATTTTCTGAACGCATGTGCTTCTCTGGAAGCTTGGCTACCAGTTACATTCACCTTGTGCTTTGCGCAGCGTATCCTCTTCAGTGCCATTACACTCGTTTGAACTAGCTGCATTACTCATTGCATGTGAGCATGAAGCTACGCTCCACTTGCAAAAATGTCGTAAGCGTACGAGGAGCACAGCGATCAAAGTTCCCGCGTTCTGCGCTCACTGCCGCTTCGTTTTGAGCGCAGAACGCGGGAACTTTGCTCGCCGTGCTCCTCGTACGTTTAGGACGTTTTCGCAAGTGGAGCGTAGCTTCATGACTAGTGCACAGTGCTGGTGTTTCTCAATGTTATGTGCAGCTGTCAAATTGTTAAAATCAAACGTTCACCTTGCCTGTGGTGTGCTATGGCCAGCGTGTTACAGTAAAAAAAAAAAAAAAATAAGTCCAATAATGCTCAATGCATTGCATTTCTGTGCCGTTAGAGAGCTCGTTTAGCAGAAATTCCAATGTCGGCCTCGGTAAAGCCGTCGCTTGTGAGCGAGAAAGCGTCCGTGAGCGAAAAATAGAGAAAAATGCAAATAATATAAACAATAAAAATCTTCGGTGCTATTGAGGATCGAACCCGGGCGGTTTGCGTGGCAAGCAGGTGTCCTACCACAAAGCCAAGATGTTACTTGCAACTACTTCTGGAAAAAACACTACTCAAATGCCATGTGGTGGAAGGAGTCTCCTTAACGCATTTTGTTCGGCAGGTGTTACGACGAAAATGAGCCCTTTCGGCGATTTGTAGGCGCATTGGCGAGGCCATCAAAGTACGTTTTTTTGCGCGACCCCATGCATCGAAAAAAGCCGGGATAGTGTGCCCATCGCAGCTAAAAACACACACAAACTTGCAAACAGCTCCAAAAATGGACAACTATTTCCATCTAGCGGAAAACATATCAAGCAAACATTAGATAATGTGCTGCCATATGTGAGAAACATGTCTCAACTCTAGCACAGGGAACTGCTGTAGATCGAAGACCTGTACCATTACTATAGATACATCGCGCGCGCGTGTGTGTGTGTGTGTGCGAGTGCGTGTGTGTGTAACGACACACGCACGCATAATATGCTCTAAAAATCAATATTCATAATCATTATATGCTCGTTCATATGTCATGCTGTGTTTATTATATATATATATATATATATATATATATATATATATATATATATATATATATATATATATATATATATATATATATATATATATAAGGCACACGTATACATCTTTGCGCCTTCATAACTTGCGATGAATTGCTGTTTGTACTTGTGTAAAACCTTGTGTACCCCTCCTGCGGTAGCCCTAACTTGGGTCTGCCAGTATTTTGTAAATAAAAGCAATTTGCTCTCTGGCAATGATGCACGGTTTGTCGCTTTTGTTCCTGCAACATTGCTCGATCGATTTATTCTTCGTCTGCCTGCGACTCACGACTGAAGAATGGATACGACATACGACCAGCTCGCGGGCCACCATTGCAGTGTTTTATATCAAAACAACCGAGTACTGTGTCTGATACTGGAACGATGGCCGACGTGATGTCGTATACGTACAACGCTTAATCCAGGATGCGGTCGACATTGGACGCATTCTCACGAGAGTACTAACTTCAAGTCATCCAGCAGTTTCAGTTTAATCCCAATTACTGAACTCAGCTGACGTGTGGCCAGCAGCTCAAGCACGTCCGGTTTCGAAAACAGGTTCTTTGGGTACACAGGAGCTTATGTTCGGAATCACCACAATATCTTTGGAAATATTACGTGCGCCTCCAGCGAGCTGTATATGACTGAACTTCACCGTCATAACAGCTGTCAGCACGATGGCTCGAATTTATTAGTGCCGTCGAACCTGCTCTCACACCCTTTCCTGATCGTGATCAGGGCCGATACGGATTGAGTTTGGCTCGGAGGTTCGCCAAATGGCGATGAAATGTGACCATACAACAGCACCTCAGACTAAGTCGGGACCAAACCTGCGATCAAATGTGCCCGTGTCAGCCCGTCGGCGCTGCCGGGTCCACGCTGCGTGACCGTTTAGGCTACGGAATCACGCGTCCACGCTCCGCACAGCGTTATGCCTACCGGCGCGACAAAGCAAAATAAAAAAAATAAAAGATATTGACTTCAAACAACCTGCAACCGCTTTGCGCACGAAAAAATAAATAAATAGAAAGGAAACGGAAATGACATCAGGAAACAACAAAAATGTGCTCCCCATTCTGCAGAAAAACAAAAAGGAAATGACGTCAGGAAACAACAACAACAAAAAGCAAAATGGCTCTGCCCCCGTCCCTCAGTGCAACTCCGAAAAGGGCGACACGTTTAAGTGCATTGCGGGCGGTTGTGTCGGCTGCGATGGCGCTACGCGGGCAGTCGCGCGCCGCCTCTCTTCTAGTGTGAGATCTGGACCATGACCGCCGCGGTCTTGTTTTTATATTCCGGGAAGGCGCCACTTCCGGTCAGGAGACAGACCACACTGCGTGGGTCTGAAGCGCAGGCGGCGCTGTTTGATGACATCGGACAGCAGCGGGAACTCGCTTCAGAGGCAAAACCCCCGTAGCCTGGTTTGCGCAAAGTGAGCAATAAATTCCGCACACGTGGCGTCGGCTCCTGACACCGTGCATGACCACGTGTCGATGAGAAAGAAGGAAAGCCGTTGTTTTTCGTAATATCTATTTTTCCGTTTAGCCCTGCCTGGTGGGCTGTGGCCTACGAGTACTTACGCTCTCGTTGGTAGAAGAGCGAGACTGTATATTTGTCCTGTTTTAATCTTTGTGTCTTTCTAATCTCACTTGTGTGTATCATTTCGCATAATCATAAACGACTTCACCCATCTGACTTCCGCTGCTGCCTGCGTGTGAGTTCATCATTGCCGCCGATCACCGTCGATGATCTCTGTGATCAATGGCAAAGAACCAGCGAAAACTTTACTCCGAAGTTGTTGAAATAATCCGTAGCTCTCTAGTGCTGCGTTCCTTGTAGTGATCTCCTACTTTTCGCGCGAAAGTCTCCAGGATATATTAATAATGTAAATAGTGTTATTTAGGTGTGCACACAGGTGCGATATTTCTTTTGGACGGCACTGTAGTTTGTCACACATGGCGTAAGAAAGACGTCATTCAAGAATTGCCTCTTCACTTTTGTGGCAATATGTCCCTAGTATTATTCTTTTCTACTTGAAGTCATCTAAAATAACAGAGAGCTGAGCTAGTAGGTAAGCATTCATGTTAAAAGGGCAGGGCGTTTGTGGTGTCTTGGCTTCTCTCTTGTGCCCGCATTTGCACGCCCTCTCTCTATGACGTGAAGTCATGTCTTCCAAGAGCACGTATTCTTGGATGGTGCCCAGATGACGGCTACTAGGCCAAGCCTGCTGCATGCCCTGTTGCGGGACCCGTACGTGCTGCTGGCGTCCGGTAAGTAAGCACGGGCTCCGCACCCGAATTCTCTGGCGAGCCAACATCACCATGCAGGCGTCGTTGGCTTATGTGCGGCCACCGTTGCTGTGCTCGAGGCCTGCCTGCCTGCCTGGCTCATGAAAGCACTGCGGCCGTCGCGCTGGCAACTCGGTAAGGGTCGCCCTGCTGCAGCCAAGTATTCAAAAGAGAGGGATTTCGTATTTTACTCACCCAGCGGGTTTTCCATTCGCGGCTTCATAGGCAGCGAACGCAGTCATCCATCGTTCCCATGAGGAACGGGCCTTTCTGGCGGATACTTTACCTCAACGGAGCGCTGTTAGTGACATCTGCTCTTTTTCAGCGAGATCACAACAAGGGCCGTTTTTGGCGCCGTAGTTGTCCGCCGCCGGTGTCCGTAACCATTATCGAGCGAAATAAGAAAAATCACAGCCTATCCACGAAGTGAATCATGATGAAAGATCTTGCTTCAGAGGTTAAATATGGTAAACCGCGAATCCTCTGTACATCTGCTCAATCATCGTCATATAAAGAAGTGACACGAGAGTTTTTGTGGTGTGATTGCATATACACAATGTTTATAACACAATGTTACATACATAATGTTTTAATTTATATATCGATGGACTATATAAATAACTTTACATATTGATGCAACATATATATTTTGTTCAATTTACTGATCAGATAAGCTCGGGGGAACCATTTCCGTGAGTATAATGGCTTTTTCTGCTTCGCGCGCTCCTAGCTTGGGGTCACCTTGTCTTTGCGCCCGTTTCGCTGCGGCCTCGCGGGCCCGTGCCGCCTCCGGGTCCGCTTGTAGACGAGCCCGTTTAGCTTCGTAATCGCGAGCCCTCGCTGCTGGTAATGGCTTGTGCCTGCTGTCCTCTCTTCGGCCTCGCGAGCTCTCACCGCAAGGTCTTGGCGGCGAGCCCGCGGTGCTGCCATGGCTTCATCGGCTTCTTTTTCTTCTTCTCGGCCTGCTCCTCCGAGAGCGGAGCACGCGCCTTTGAATTGTGCACTTGAGCGCGTGCTCCGCTCTTAGAGAATTGGCGTACATGGCAGGAGGGAGCAAAAGGAGCAAGCTCCTCAAAAATACCCACGATGGAACGGTGTGCGAACCTGGCCCTCCGCATGGAAGCCCAGTATTCTGCCACAGACACATGCCGTTGATTGAATTTCCGTTGCAAAAGGACTACACATGCTTCAGGTCAGGAAGGAACCACATTAACATATGTAATATAGCGTGGTAGAAGAGCAAAATAACAACCAGGCGTCACACAATGCGAATTGCTGAACGCTTCCAACCCATTAAAAAAGGGCTCAGCCATAATTCCTCGTCATCAGGCACAAAATCAACAAAGTTCGCGCAATGTCTCACAGATGTGTAGCGGGTACCACGGTTCTCCGCAGAATGAGGAAAACTGGATAGTGGCAGGATAGTAGCGTGCCAAACAAACCGTAATAAAAGCCGAAACATCTTTCACTTGACATTAGGAGGAAAATTGAAGTAGCCCCCATACTCTGATGCACCCTGATCGACATAAAGGCCGGAGACGGGCAAGAGTTCAAGCTCTAATGCGAGTCGTAGGTGACGGCACATCTAACGCACCAGTCCTTTACACTGATGTGGCCCGATATCCACAGAAACGGGCCATGTGTCTGGTCGTAGTGAACAATACTGATTTTGTAACGGTATCGTCTACGCTTAACACCCTAGACAGCGGCACGGCTGAGGAGGCTGCTATCGCCCTGGCTATCAAACACGCTTCACAGATACCAGCACTGGACGACACAATCACCGTGGTTACTGATTCACAAACTGCCTGTCGGAACATAGCGAAAGAAATGGTCACAGCCTACACACACCGTATCTTGACATCCATACACCCCACTTTGTTACACAGGTGCGTATCGTTTGGATACCTGGACACGCCTCTCTCCATGGCAATGAACGCGCTAATGCGGTAGCTCGAGAGCTCACAAACCGGGCGCCATCGGAAGAGCTGTCCAACCCAGACGATGCACCAAAAGAACCACTCAACTACACTGAAACACTACATTACCGACAAACCCGTGTACACTTCCCACCACCACACAAATCACTCAACCGAGAAGAGGCTGTTGCCTGGTGGCAGCTTCCGAATAAGTCATTCCCCTGCCATTACACCCCTCATTTCTCAAACCCCACACAATATCCCTCATACTCCCCCAATTGTAGAGCGAAGCCCACGGTTTATCACTGGACCTGGGAATGTCCACAACCACCGGGCTGCCGCCCTATTCCTTCACCCTCACAATCCTCCGGGGAGACTGCGCTGACCAGCTCAGAGCCGCAAGAGCAGCGTCGGCTGATCCATCGGGCACGTGGTGTGGCGCGAGCCAATGGGGCCCTGAACTAAGGGTCCCATTGGCTCGCATTAGAGCTTGAACCCTTGCCCGTCACCGGCCTTTATGTCGATCAGGGTACATATTGCGGGGTATGGGGGCTACTTGAATCTTCCTCCTAATGTCAAGAGAAAGATGTTTCGGCTCTTGTTACGGTTTATTTGGCACGCTACTATCCTACCCAAGGAGGACGATCCTTGAGGCCTGCATAAGTAAATGTTTTCTCTCTCTCTCTCTACTTCACAAAAATTATGATTTATAGCGTAGTGGCTACCTCGCAAGTGTATTTGTATTAGTTGTGAAGAAAACCCATAAGTACCCATGATGCATTTCCTCAGGGCCTGAAAAATGTTCTTTCACTTCCAGCTTTCACTTCCAAGCTCTTCCAGCTTTCGCTGTGACTGTGCTGTGCTTTCCGCGCAGGGCTGCCGTTTCTTACGGCGTCGTTGTTGTGCCAACAGTACAAAAAAAGCCCTAGCCCAACTAATTCTTCAATTTCATAATTTATTTGATCAGCTTCAGGCATACTGCATCTCATAGTTATTAGCGCTCCATTTTTTGTACTTGTATTTGTAGCCCAACAGAGTTTAGAACGGGCTCTAGAATAGCCGCTCTTCCAGCTTTCGCTGTGACTGTGCTGCTCCTTCCGCGCAGGCCTGCCGTTTTTTATTCCGTCGTTCCAACAGCACGAAAAACAAAAGCTAGCCCAACTAATTGTTCATTTTCTTAACTTATTTGATCAGTATCAGACATACTGCATCACATAGTTATTAGGGCTCCATTTTTTGTACTTGTATTAGTAGCGGAAGAGAGTTAAGAAAGGGCTCTAGAATAGCCGCTCTTCCAGCTTTCGCTGTGACTGTGCTGCGCTTTCTGCGAAGGCCTTTCGTTTTTTAGTGCGTCGTTGTTGTCCCAACAGGACGAAAAACAAAAGCTAGCCCAACTAATTGTTCATTTTCTTAACTTATTTGATCAGTATCAGACATACTGCATCACATAGTTACTAGGGCGCCATTTTATTGTACTTGTATTAGTAACCGAAGAAAATTTACAGCGGGCTCTAGAATAGCCGCTCTTCCAGCTTTCGCTGTGACTGTGCTCGCTTTCTGCGAAGGCCTTTCTTTTTTTACTGCGTCGTTGTTGTGCCAACAGCACGAAAAGATAACCTAGCCCAACTAATTGTTCATTTTCATAACTTATTTGATCAGGATCAGACATACTGCATAACATAGTTATCAGGGCGCCATTTTCTTGTACTTGTATTAGTAGCCCAATAGAGTTTACAGCGGGCTCTAGAATAGCCGCTCTTCCAGCTTTCGCTGTGACTGTGCTGCTCCTTCCGCGCAGGCCTGCTGTTTTTTATTGCGTCGTTGTTGTGCCAACAGCACGAAAAAAAACCCTAGCCGAACTAATTGTTCATTTTCATAACTTATTTGATCAGGATCAGACATACTGCATCACATAGTTATTAGGGCGTCATTTTTTGTACTTGTATTCGTAGCCCAGCAGAGTTTAGAACGGGCTCTAGAATAGCCGCTCTTCCAGCTTTCGCTGTGACTGTGCTGCTCCTTCCGCGCAGGCCTGCCGTTCTATTGCGATAGCAATTATATGGACAGTCTCGGCTGGAAAATGTCCGTCCCCGTCGCCACCGTCATTCACCGTATATGTATAAGTATGTATTTATATAGAAAAGCAACAAAGAAAAATAATTCTGAAACATTTTCCGATGCGCGGAATCGAGCGGGCGACCTCTCGCTTTGCAGCCCGCCGCGTTAGACGTTAGGCCGCGACAGCACCGTCTTTCAGCCTGCTAACGGCGAGCTATTTATATACACCATGTACTTCAGCATGCTTTCATGGTTGCCACATAGATGGCGCAGTATGCGCGCGTGTGGCGCGCTTTAAAGATCGTCGCCCCGCTCCTGCGAACGCCGTTGCTCTTCGCCCTACAGGGCATGGTCGCCTACCTGCGCTGATCTCGAGGAAAGAAGAGGGTGGTGAAGCGGGGGGTTGCATGTCTTGTGCTTTCCCCGCAAGGTCCGCGCTGAAGTCACAGAGCGTACGAAGGTCACTTCTTTCGCTGCAGCGGCCGCGTTTGAAAAAGGAGCGCGCTGTTCAGAGAAATAAGTAACAACTGTGACAATTAGTTCGCGCTCGTCCTGTGCGTACCTGTTCGTTCGTTTCGTGCGTCCTGCTTTATGTTTGAGCAGTGCGCTACAACTGTCGAGCTGTGACGCATGATAGTTCGCGCTCGTCCTGTGTGCGTTCTTTTCGTGCGTCCTTTGGGCTCGAGCGACGCGCTGGCAATTTCGAGCTGCTTTACGTTCTTCGCGTTACATTCCACTTTATTGCTATCGCATTCATTGCTTCGCCGTTGCGGCGAAACTGTGACTTTTTTTTATTGCGTCGTTGTTGTGCCAACAGCACGAAAAACGAAAGCTAGCCCAGCTAATTGTTCATTTTCATAACTTATTTTATCAGTATCAGACATACTGCATCACATCGTTATTAGGGCGCCATTTTTTGTACTTGTATTAGTAGCCCAAGAGAGTTTACAGCGGGCTCTAGGATAGCCGCGCTTCCAGCTTTCGCTGTGACTGTGCTGTGCTTTCCGCGCAGGCCTGCCATTTTTTACTGCGTCGTTGTTGTGCCAACAACGCGAGAAACAAAACCTAGCCCAAATAATTGTTCATTTTCATAACTAATTTGATCAGGATCAGACATATTGCATCACATAGTTATTAGGGCGCCATTTTTTGTACTTGCATTTCTAGCCCCATGAGAGTTTACAACGGACTCTACAATAGCCGCTCTTCCAGCTTTCGCTGTGACTATGCTGCGCTTTCTGCGAAGGCCTTTCGTTTTTTACGACATCATTGTTGTCCCAACAGGACGAAAGCGAAAGGTAGTCCAGCTAATTGTTCATTTTGATAACCAATTTGGTCAGGATTAGGCATACTGCATCACATAGTTATTAGGGCTCGAAAAAGAAAAGCCGAAGAGAAAACTCGAGACCATTCCACTCTGTGCAGCTGGCTGGATAGCGGAGCTGACGGGTGCACTCCCGTCTCTGCTCTGGTCGCCGTTCTTCACTGCTCCTCGAGTGTTCTCACAATGTGCGGCCGCCCCATACATCATACAGACGACCGTGCCAACGCAGCGCCTCGACTGGCATGGCAAAACACGTGCTCGTAATTTCTTTATCACTTTATTGCATTAGTTCTTCCACCGCTGCCTATTGGGAGCCGAGTGTTTTATCAGTTCTACGCTTCCAATAAACATTTGGAGCGTTGAAGTGAAAATCCCAGGTGCTACTTTGGGAGTGGTTAAAGAACATTTACGTGACTTCTTCCAGTGCTCACTAGAGAGCGCTCGCTAGGGTTTTTGCACACACGAAGACGTCAAGAAGGTGTGCCGGAGTCTGCTCCGCTGTAACAATCCTGAACATTTCTCCTCGTCTCCGCTTTTCCACGCCGTGTTGCATGCGCCAGCGCATTAAAGTGCGCTCCACGCACCAACAATCATCACTCGAAAAGCATTAACACAATCATTATCATTCTCTTCCATCGACATCAGGCGGCCTGCTTGGAACAGATCCGTTCCGATGGCGTTCTCGCACCCGAGCATTCGACGGAAGGAAAGCGGCAACCGAATTCGCTGACTGCAGTAGACACCATCACCGCATGAACGCGATAGAAATAACAAAAAAACTATGGTAACTTCGCACTAGTGGTGCCAAGCCTGAATGGATGGAAAAACTTTATTTCCTCAGAAAGCAGTTGCGAATGATTCCGTGTTAGATAGCCACTTGTCTGGACGACTGGGTCTGAGCTGGTCAGAGGAACCGCGCAGGCTTTGCTTCTCCTCCTCTCTCTTCTTCGTTATTGTTTCTTTCTTTCTCTCTCTCTACCTGCTTCTTTCTCTCTTTTTTTCTCTTTGCGTCTTGCTCTCTGTTTTTTCTATTTTTTTTCTTGTCTGTTCTCATATGTTTCTTTCTCTTTCTATGAGTGAAGGAAGGGAACTTTCGAGGGCTCGTTTCTTTGTTTGACACAATATTAGCGAAAACCAGCAGATAATGAAGCGAAGAAAGCTACAGAGAACGTTAATTGTACTGTTTCAAGTGTATTGTAATAATTGTGATGTGTACGCTCCCGTAATAAGGTGACCTACAGCTGCTGTGAATAAGTAATAAGTACCTGAAAAATTCCGGAGGAGCAGACAGCAGCGCTGCTTCCCCTTAGACGAGGACGAAAATCAAACCACGTTTGAAGCTCGCTCATTTAATCAAAAAAAAAAAGAATTGCGCAAACAAACACAACGGAATATGCAGTCTCACAAGTCTCTGAAGCAGTCCAATGTTTTGCGGGGTGCGGCTTGTTACATCCCTGCAGTGTGGGCTGTCGCTTCTGCGCGCAGGCGACCGTCCCGGTGCAGCAGGAACTCCTGGTTCAAGCGAAGACGCAAGTAGGCTGGCACAGCTCGCTAGACGCGGCAGCCGGTGGCTCCGCCATCTCGAGTACATTAGCCGTCTCGAAGACGGCTGGCAGCAGGGCTCTCCCGGAACTCGTGTCGGGTCACCCCATGGCCCGAGAAGTTCAACGGCTTGAAGACAGGAGCCCGGCCTTCCGAACCTCGTGCGCGCTTGCGGGTTCGCTGTAGGCTCTTTGGCCTGGTCTTGCCGGCGCTCTCACCAGCGATCTTGTTCACCTGTAACTTCTCCACGAGCCCTTCTTTTTCCTCATTAGATGCACAAGCTTCAGATGTGCTTTCGTTTTCGTCCTCTCCTATGGGGAAGCAACACTGTCGTCTGCTCAACTCGTGCTTTTCAGGTACTTCTTCACACCTGTGCTGATGCAACCACTACGACAGAGCGCTTCAGGAACGCGAGAAGCAGAGTTCGTGGCGTGAGCCTGGAACACGAGAATGCGTTCCGATTCCTGCCGGGGTGTTCCTCACTCAAACTGTATTGAAACGAAATGGAGTGGAAATCTGGCAGCCAGCCGCCACTGCGCTGAGACTGCCGAAGCGCGTCCTGTCAGCGCTCGTTACTGTCATGATGCAGTACTTCACTTCACCTCTCCAAGACGGCGACACCACCGTACGCCAACAAAGGTCACTGTGAAGGGAGAAAGTGCGAAAGATATAAGGCGCGTTTGTAAAGGCTCAGGCATGTGCGGCGTTAGTGCAGTGGGCAAGGCGCCCAGCTGCTATCGTCGCGGACCGGGAGGTCGTGGGTTCGACACCCAGGCCACCCATATGAATGAAACCTTTTCTTCTGGTTTTTCTTTGTCATCTGTTATTGCTCATTTTACCGACGTCACATCCGTGACGGAAATGATATCAGTGATCATAGCCTTGGTAGTAGACTAAAGTTCGTTCTTGGGCTAGTTGGTGCATGGTCTGACAAAAATTTGGAGGCACAAAGGAACGGGGGCAAGAAATGGCAGGACTAGTGCCAACTAACAACTGATTTAGTAGAAATGCCATTGCATCTCAGGTAACTTCAGGCGCATGCGCGAGTCTTATTGATAATCACCGTAACAGAATGACAAACGACCCTCTGTTATCAAGAATTGTCTAAAAAGAGCAATTCGTTGCGAAATAAATTCAAAGACGGCACACTGACACTCTGGGCACCCTTGTTATTTATTCAAAAAGTTCTCTGGCCACCTGGTTTCAACTTTTCCCAAGCACCCTGGGGTGCTATTCTGGACATTGTCAAATTCCGCCATGTTGTCAAATTCCGCCATGTTGATGATT
>NW_023616439.1:0-19999 GCF_013339695.2 Rhipicephalus sanguineus
CGGTACTTCCGTAATCCACCATGAATGATGGTGATAGCACTGGCCACGGAGTATTGCACACATGTTTCCCACATGACGGGCGTAGCCAAAACGGACACCCCTTTCAAATATCTCTATGTATACACGCGCGCACACAAACACACAGTCGGCAACACTTGAAGAAGAGTCCGAACTCCCTCCACCTCCTCGAAGTAAACCAATAATAATGTTACTCATAATGGCATCTCTAACTTCGAAAAAATAAATACCGGCATAAATAACCCGATAAGTGGACGAGGGGACGACCGCCGTCGTTAGCCTCAGTTTGTAAGAGCACCCGGCGTGTTATTTCGAAGGCTGCAGGTTCGGTCCCTTCCAGAGGCAAGTTGTCTTCAGTACACTTACTTTCTTCACATCTACTATAAATGACTACCATGCACTTTAAATAGGTACATTTAACGTAGCCTATACCTTACTTGGCCTCATTATGTTGTGTTTTTCATTAAGGTTGTGTCAAACAAAGAAGCGAGCCCTCAAAATTCACTTCCTCACTCCGACAAAAAATTAGTACGATTAAACGTGGTGAATTTCTTTTCGTTTGAGTTCACATGGTTCCCTATGGTGACACCTCAAAATGCTCAGAGTAACCTCAACTGCTGATGGTCAGCATTTTCTGACCATGGTTCAGCAAATGATGCAGGGCGCCTTGAAAGCTAACAAAACTATGTTCCACTCCCAAATACTGACACAAAAAATCGCAACAGCACGAGGCATCTCACATGCTTGAGCAAACATCTAGGCGCGATGCGCACTAGGAGACGAAACACTATAGAGAGTACGGGCGCCTAGATGTTTGCATAAGTATGTACGACCAACTAGCTCAATTCGAAGCTTTGCTACACCCCACATTCTCGACTGACATGGGTGTGCGCAAAGTTTCGTGGAGTCGGAAAGTTGATTTCACTTAAGAACGTCGTGTTGTGCTAGCTGGTCCGCCATAATTACTACAAGAAACTAGCGCAGAAAATTACACATGCACAAGAAAGAAACACACCAGAGAACACGAGATCTACTACCAACTGTTTCGTTCAGTCAGCACTCCTCCTAAATATATAGACCGAACCATAAACAGCACGAAAGACGAGGACGCAAGAAAACACGCGCACACAGTACCAGTGCTGAGCTGGTCCAGTGTGAGCGTGGGTACTCTTGTGCACTTGTCCTGTGTGTGTGTATTCTCTTTTTTCCACGCCTTCCCGTCTGTTAACTGCAACAAGTTGCACAACCTCTCCCAAACCAATGCACTCCTAAACCGTATAGAATGAAGCGCAAGAAAAGGGGGAGGGGGGCGTGTTCGCCTACCCGCTTTAGCTTATATACCCTAGTTAGTGAAGCTCAGTGATTTGCCGTTGATTGAGTTGTTGTTTTCTTGCTTGGAGGCTTAATGGATTTTCATACGGGCCCACACCACGGTAAAGTTACCGTTGTGTAAACCAGCTTCCGCAGAGATGAGGTTTCTGAATTTTGCTTCCTGTTGACTCAACTTGCAATCGCGGCGCTTTTAAGCCTGATGGATGTCCGCCCAGAATTCCGAGGTGCTTCATTGCAGGAGCAATTTCCCAGAGGCGAACCGGCGTGCAATGAATACCGTGCCTTGAGTTCCAATGAAATAAACGAAAAAGCATATAGGCGTCTATCGCTCCCGCGAAAAAGCGAGTTCGCGAATGAAGCACCCTCGCTAGATGGAGCTGTGCCGTATATGTTATGAATTACTTCGCGCTGCTAAGCATGCAAAAAAAAAAAGGAACATGGTCCATATTCGCCAGTGTTTGGACTGTAAGATTAGTTTTGGACGTTCGTTTAGCAAATATCCCACGCACAGCTTGTATGCGTATATGATGGCCTACAAGATGAAGTGCTCTTTTGCCATATATCTCCGCACCATCTCTCGCTTTTCTCGGAAAAGTCACGTCCAGAAGTGATTATGAAAACTGGTGTCGCATTCCTGTTGTCATATGGAATGAAAGATGAGTGGGAGACGGCAGCTCACTGGAATAGCTTGACTTTCGCTAGCAAAACACGTAAAAAACTCTCCGGCGTCATTACCGTGACTTGAAATGAGGCGGATTTAACGACGCAGACACGCCTAGCAGGGTTGTGGTTGTGTCGAGATTACTTCGAAGCAACCTTGGAAAATACTAAAAAATCTTCAAAACTGTCCAATTTGAAATTGTCGACCCTCAGGCGTACCAAAGTGCGTGGGTCCGCGCAAAGTGTGTTAATACTACGTTTCCTATGGCTGCGTCGAGGATATGTGAGGATATTGGGGGGGGGGGGGGAGACTTCGAATCATAATTCACCAATTAGATTACGCTAACGTGCACCTAAATATCATCATCTACGTGCATTATCAACCAGCCCTCTTGTTGCCCTTCTAAAAAATAGTATTCGGCAAGGACCTTGTACGTCATATGCACTATAAACATGCATAAAGGGCTGTAGAGATATGAAATGTACCCGAATATTGCCGTGCGCGCTTTTTTTGTTGTTATGTAGCCGGCCTGTTACACGTGTAACCACTGCATTGCGCAAGCCACGCCCATATGTCTGGGAACCTTTAACTGTTGAGGTTTCATGTCCCAAAACCACGATATGATTATGAGGGACGCCGTGGTGGAGGGTTCCGGAAAGTTCGACCAGCTGGGGTTCTTTAACGTGCACCTAAGTCTAAGTACAAAGACCTCTAACATTTGGCTTCCATCGAAATGCGGTCGCCGATGCCGCGATTCGATTCCACGACCTTCAGGTCCGCAGTCGAGCACCATAACGACTAGACCACCGTATCGGATGTGTGGGAACCTTCCCGATTATTTTAGAGTCTTCCGATAAGACTGCAGACACAGCGCGAACAATAAAGATTATTTGGGAACTGACGCGGCTTCCAACGACAACGCTGGAATGTTCGGTGTGTAATATATAAATGCCGATGGGCTTTAAAGCTGATCAGATTACCGACGACCGACGATTGTGCTCGAGGCCATAGTTGCATTGTGTGTGTCACTTTTTTTGTTCCTGGGTAAAAGTTCACCCAATAAAATGTTTCATCCTCATCTGCAGGCATACTTCGGCAAAAAATGTGGAGCACACTGAGCCTGACTCATAAGATATGTTTGGCCCTTAGCGCTCACTTGGACTCAGACCCACCAGAAGTTTCCTCAACCGAACTCAGAATAAAAAAAATGTTGCTCATCACCTACAACCAACGTCATACGACAACGTCTGCCAACACTGTAATGTGGTAGATACCCTAGCACACCTTCTGCTGCAATTCAAAGGGAGCAACCCAGCCATATAAGCAGCAGCAAAAGATGCAGACCCAAACCTCCTCAATGAAGCGTGGGAGGCTGCGATCTCCAAGCCGGACCTGGTCACCAACTCGTCGCGCGTGCCCGGCATGCAGGCGGTCCAGGCCAAAGGGTTCCTGGAATAAGGGATCCTCCCACATTCCCTTACTGGCCACATAAAAACGTCCCTCTCTCTCTCATCCGGACTCACTCGGACTCAAGCTGAGCAAAATATTACTCACTCGGACTCACTGAGACTCAGACTCACGGCTCAATCTGAGTCTGGGTAATTCTGAGTGAGTTGACTGATGAGTCCGTTAGCGTAGAATTATCTTTTTCGACCATGGTGTCAATGCTCTCTGACACCAATATCTCGCATATTCGGTGCTCTACTAGACGCATTTTGATACTGTACCTTTAAATAAGAGCTATCTGTTGTCGCAAACAATAAAAACATTTTCATTGAAAGAGATAATTCATACGAGATATTTTATGAAGAACTTCTCTTGAAATAATCTGCGGAGTGGGGGTAGGGAGGGTAGTCCAGGCATCATGATGACGCCATCACATGGCATCATCGCTTGGCACTCCATTATTGACGCCTCTGATCAATAAATATTGAGGTGGCTCATGAGCGCTAGTGCATTGAAGTATGTGTGAGTAGTCGTGATTATAAGCGTGAGTCGACATAAGGGTGATAGTAATGCTGAAGCTGAGTAGGCAGTACCATAGGTCGGCGAAAAAAATGTGGAGCTCTCTCAAACTCACTCAAGAGAAGAGAAGGAATGTAGGAAAGGTAGAGAGGTTAACTAGGCTATGCGTCCAGTTTGCTACCGTAGACATGGGGTGGGGGATAAGGGAGTAAAAGAGAGAGAGAGAAGGATAGACACATTTCACATCGCACACACAGTGCCAAGTTTCACGGGCGGTCACTCAATGAAGTTGCTTTCAAGTACCGCAGGAGGGCTCGTGTGGCTTTCTGGGCTGATGTGCTGTGCGACCAGGCTCCTAAGATCTTTCCTTCATTAAAGGGCCGATCATCGAGTCTATTCAAGGCACACTGGCTATGCCGGTTGTGGATCGGCGTAGAGTTTACCAACTAATGCAGCCATCGCATTGGCATGGCAGATTCATCCATGTGCGAAAGCTGCAACTGTGTAGAGACTATTGAACATCTCTTGTGCCACTGCCCCCAATTTGATGAAGATCGCCGGACTCAAGAAGTATATTTTGCGATTAGGGCTCACTCTTATTCAGACTCACCAAAATTTTCCTCAAACGGATTCACTCGGGCTAAGACTCAATAAACTTTTTATCTACCGGAATCACTCGGACTCAAACTCACCAAAATATTGTTCACCCAGAAACACTCAGACTCACGGCTCCATCTGAGTCTGTGTGAATCTGAGTGAGTCGAATCATGAGTGAGCTTGCCGGCCTATGTCTGCTGGAGTACTGCTTGCTTCACCATCACAACCACTTGACAATATACACGGAGCTAGGGGTGTCATTGTCGCTACATTGTGGCTAAAGTCAAAGAAAGTGACCCAACATGGCGGTATCCATCAATACAGCGCCCTCTCGCGTTCTTTTCTTTGCCTTTCGTCGGTTTCAGTCACTCTGCAGCCACACTGAAGCTTTACCAACTCGCCTAGAGTTCTATCCTACGGAGGTGGGTCTTTCTGTGTCATATCTTTCTGAAGCCATCGTTAAAAAAGCTTCGCATAGTGATATTCTCTTGTTCATCGGGGCTTATTAATGCCAAAACCTTAGATGCCTCATCAAACGTGAAAAGTGGCCGTCAGCCTCGGCAATGTCAAAACGATTGATGCAAAAAACCATCACTACGAGATGACGTCACCTATGACGTCATCATGGCGTCACAGACCGTCAAAATTTGTGACGTACATGATGACGCCATCACATCGCATCGTCGCTTGGCACTGCAAAAGCATACGAGTTCCAGAAAGCTTCCATTCTTCCGGTCCCGGAGGCAATGCAAAGCCAGGTTGGGTGCGGAAATATTTGGGCGAGATCAATACAATCGACGGAGAAGAAAAAGAAAAAAACGCCAGGCCTGCGCTGAAATCGCAGCACAGTCACAGCGAAAGCTGGAAGAGCGGCGTTTCTAGAGGCCGTTGTAAGCTCTCTTGGGTCTACAATAGAAGTACACTAGAATGGTACCCACTACGCCATAAATCACAATTTTTGTGAAGTTGGGAAGCACCTACTGAGATATTATCGTCATTCTGCGGAGACGCGAGGCACCGGCTACACGTCTGTAAGGCATTATGTGCACTTTGTTGACGCGACGACTGATGACGATGAAGAATTATGGCTCAGCCCTTTGTAATGAGTTGGAAGCTTTAAACGGCCCACCAGTTATGCAATTTGCATTGGGTGACGCCCGGTCGCTATTTCCCTCTCCCGTTATGCTGTATAACATACGTTGACGTGGGAGAGAGATGGGGGGGGGGGGGCGAATACCTTTACTGAGACCCCGAGGAAACGGATCATGCGCTTATGGGCTTCCTTGGCGACCAATACAAGTGCACTTGCGAGGAACCCACTACGCTATAAATCATTGTAGTTTTACTGAGACCCCGAGAAAATGGATCATGCGCTTATGGGCTTCCTTGGCAACCAATGCAAGTGCACTTGCGAGGAACCCACTACGCTATAAATCATTGTAATTTTACTGAGACCCCGAGAAAATGGATCATGCGCTTATGGGCTTCCTTGGCAACCAATGCAAGTGCACTTGCGAGGAACCCACTACGCTATAAATCATTTTAATTTTACTGAGACCCGAGAAAATGGATCATGCGCTTATGGGCTTCCTTGGCAACTAATACAAGTGCACTTGCGAGGAACCCACTACGCTATAAATCATTGTAATTTTACTGAGACCCGAGAAAATGGATCATGCGCTTATGGGCTTCCTTGGTAACCAATGCAAGTGCACTTGCGAGGAACCCACTACGCTATAAATCATTGTAGTCTTTGAGAAGTAGGGCAGCAGGCACTGTGCCATTTTTCGTCATTCTACGGAGAGCCGTGGTACCTGCTAAACAGACGTAAGGCATTATGCGCACTTTGTTGATGCTGTGCCTGATGACGACGAAGAATTATGGGAATGCTTCCAACCCTTTGTAATGGGTTGGAAGCATTCAACAACCTACTCGTTGCGCAATTCGCGTTGTGCGACGCTTGGTACTTATTTTACTCTTCTATCACGCTACATTGCATATGCTAATGTGGTTCCTTCCCGACATGAAGCCTGTATAGGACCTTTTTGCAAAGTAGTTTCAAGCACCGGCATGGCTCAGAGGTTGAATACTGGGCTCCCACGTAGAGGACCCAGGTTCGAACCTCGTTCCATCCTGGAATTTTTTTCGTATTTAGTTTTTTTTCTAATTTCGAGCGATACTGGTTACAGAACCGGCGGCAGCGGCGGCGGCGGACAACTACGGCGCCAAAAACGGCCGGTGAAATGATCTCATAACAGCTTTCGCTGTAAAAATTGTTTTCGGCTTCTAGTCGTCTAAGGGAAATCATAAGGCACCATGTGACTTCAGAAGAAAAGGGGCCTACCTAACGCGCATGCATAGTTAGTACGGGTAGCGGTAGACATATAGACAAGAAAACACTGAACGATATAGAAGGTACAATGCGAACGAAAAACGAACTACTGTGAGGAATATGCCACCTCAGAAATCTGTATAGCGAAGGCAGCAGTGTACCTACCGGGTACACTGTTGCCAAGTTGCCGTTTATTTGCTGCGGACCAAGTTTTGCCAGTCGTATCAAGACCCGGCATTAGCGTTCAACATCGTAACGCCAAGCATACCTCTTCCGATAATTTACCAACCCGCGGGCGAGATGTAATATGTTCGAGTTAGAGTGGACGCAAGTGCACACACAAAAAAGGTACACACCAACGACGCACAGGTAACGGTGCTGCTTCGAAATGTGCGACTACCTTTACCCAATTACGCCTGTGGACGCTACGTATACACAAGTGGGAACTGAGCAGATGTGTAAGCCGTGGAAAATGCTATCGTGTCCTAACGAAAGAGCGAAACCGGCAGCGTTATGGTAGCGGCCGCCAGAGGAGCGGAGCGTGTTTACCCGAAGCGCGCTTGCCACGGCGCGTTAGTTCAGCCGTGGTAATGTGCCCCTAAATTAGCTTTCAGGCATTAGTGTCGCTTCGGCGCTCGTTCTCACTGGTTAGTAATGTAATGACATTTAACTTTGGACTTTTACAAGTTTACCGGGGATAACCGGAAAACTACTTCCTAGACACGACCAAACCGGTGCCATCGAAGCTCGCTGTGTAAAGTATTCAGTCACGTGGGGATTCAAGGTAATGTCTAGTGCCGCTCGTATGCAAGTGCATCTATTATCGTTAGTCTGAGCTGTTTAATACAAAAACTGTACTTTCACGAGGTAACGTTTACTTCTGGATTAGTTGGAAGTGCTGAGTTCACCTTGTGCAGACAGTGTTTGTATATGAAAGCATTTCAAGGAACGTGCCTGAGCAATGTTGCACGAACCATGTTTCACCTATTTATTATTTAGTTTTATCTATTTACAAATAGTGCAGACACTACTCGGCCCAAGCAGGAAGGGCAACACAACTATACACGCGCAATACCAGCAACAATAATTACAACAATTACAACTAATATACATGGTAGAATATGTGTATTGAGTTCACTCAACAAGCAAATAAATGTAATTCGCAACTTGAAACCAAATCGGCAATATATCAGTGATAAAACATGTACATGCACACCTCAATACATAATGCAAATTCCATAATATGCATGATCTAAAGCGCACCCAAAATAAATGCCTTCATTGTGACATAGTATAGGGTGATTCTTGAAGAATTCATCTATCTTATTGGGCTTTAGTTTGTTGGAAAGTGTCCTATTTCAATGCGGCTTGCGGCAATATATTCAGAAAAGACGAAAATACAGTGGCTCGGTTCCGTTTCTGAGGTACAATGCAGAAAAAAATGAATGAAATTGGAATAACTAAAACCACGAAATGCTACACAAGAAAGAATGGCTTGCGCCTATAAAACGTTGCTAGAAACCTAGACCTCAGTGAGGCATACCAAACGGGACTAGTAAAGGTGCGTAAAGGCTATAATGGCTTATAATCACTTATGCTGCTACATCAGAAGTTGAAAATGACCACACTCCTGGCGTAGGCGTAAGTGAACTCGCCACTCCATGCTTGCTGAAACACTACGCATCTTATTGTGTCGGTAGTGATGTTTGCAATTTCCTTAATACATTTTCAGCGCTGTACATAAAAAGAAAAACGGGACGTGCCATTAAATTTCCATCCTTCCTGAATATTTTGCCTCATGTCGCATAAAAATCAGAAATTTGTAACAAAATTACAGCCCAATGTAATAGGTCAGTTCTAAATAAGCACCCTGTAAAAATCTTCAATGGCATTTTCATGTGATTGCCTGGTAAAGCGGTTGAAGGTGCCCCTTTCACGCTTTGCGGTCAAGGGAGAGTTTATGAAGCATACGGATACATGCACTAAGGTAGGCAGTTGCTGCTCCAAGAAGAAAATAACATTTCTCAAAGCTTTGACTCCAGCGGCATCCCTGTTCAAGGATTTATCATCTCTTCAAGCTTAGACCTTATCTTGAAGCTCTTTGTTTGGATTCTGTGCCTAAAGTCAGAGTGTGGTCGCAGTTGCATGTTAAGAAGAGGCCGCTGAGAGACGGCGAATGTGTATTTTACAGAGTAATAATATTTATCGATCTATACTCAAATTTGAAAAAAAAAACAATTGATGTTGAAGCGAACAACGTGCCGCAATTTTTGCGGCAGTCAGGGACAACCACTAATATATAATTATTAACGATTTTTGGGAGTTTTAAGTCCTAAAACCACGATACGATTATGAGGGACGCCGTATTGAAGGGCTCCGGAAATTTCGACCACCTGGGTTTCTTTACCATTTCACCTAAATTTAAAAACACGCGGGCCTCTCGCCTCCATCGAAATGCGGTCGCCGAGGCCGGGATTCGATCCCGCGACCTTGGGGTCAGCAGTCCAGCACCATAACCACTAGACCACCGCGGCGGGTGAGGGACAACCACTGGGCTTTTGAGCAACACTTGTGCGACGGTGCTCCGCGGAACTAAATAGGCAGTTTCAAAATAGCGTACGCAAGCTTTGCGCTGGCTTTTCGCGCAACTGCGCATGCGCCGTACGCTAACCGCTGGGGCTCCCGTTAAGTGACGGAAATAGCAGGCCGCAAACGCTAACTCTAACTTAGCGCACGCTAGTATAAAACTGCCTAATCTTTCTTTACGCTATTTAGCGAAGAAAATTGTGCCTCCGGGAAAACTTGAAATGAACTCCGAGCATTGGACCGAAGGGCATTCCTCTAAGGTTTCGCCATGATCCAGAAGTGTACTATCATTTTGCCGTTTATTAACGTTGCAAGCGTGCATACTCAGTAACAATATCGATGGAGAAACCCGGGATATAAAGCTGTTAAAAAATTTTAATCCCCTAGATGTTGCCCGAGCTGATCCGGGCAACCCCTTCTCGAGTTAGCGACGAATCTAGACTGAAAGCTTTCCATCGAACACTGTCCGCAATGAGCTTTTCATTAGCAATTTAAAAACGATGTCATCTAGTCTTTCCACTACAAATTTCGCATACAGGTATGTAAGCTATGTCAGAAATACCTAGCACAAGAAAGATCACATTTAGTGCTCTTTGTGCTTTAGCGCAACCTGCGCTTACGTGAATACGATAAAGGAAACTAAAACAACCCTAATGCAAGACTTCGCGTGATTTGAGAGTGGCACTCGCACTGATTCAGTTGTTGTTGTTGCTAACTTCCGAGCATGGCTCATACCTAGGCTGCGTGTTTTCGTTTTTATCCGAGAAAATCCGATAAGCATTCGCCGGCAAAATTTTTGACAATTTGGATTCATCCGATAAACTCCGATTTCAAGGGCCAATATGACCTCAACCAACACCAACTCGCCCAACATTTTATTATACTGGCTCCGTTCTTATCAAAAGGGCAAGTTCTAAGCGTTCATTGATACATCTTTTGGTTTGACCGATTTAATGTTTACCTCGCGTAGCTGTATTAGGCGATGTAGCTGTATTGTGCTCCTACTCAGCTTCCTACATGCAGAAGCTTCACAAGGACTTGCAACTATCCAACCCAGAATTCAAGGCGCTTCACTTCAAAAATCCGTGCTACCTACTCAACAACGCTCTGGATGATGGAATCAGGACGAGCTCGTTTAACGTAGTTCAAGATTTTGTTCTGCACTTTCCTGTCCTGTTGAAGTCGTCGCGGGAGCTGCGCCGTAAGTTTCGTATTGTGAGCTTGGTCATGGGCATGTCCTTGAATAAGTCGCTGAAAACCGTATGCCCTTCGAGGTGGTTCTCTTCTTATGAAACTCTAGACGATATTTTGGACTACTGGCGCGCCATCTTGTCTTTCTTTGGAAGCGAAAAAGCCGAGGGACGAAGTGTGAGAAGCTCAGGAGTCCTATTTCATCGCCTGAAGCTGTACACGACTTGCTCGTTAAGATGAGATTTCTGAAGACCAATTCGTGTGCCGTGCTGTCAATCATTAAGGAACTTGAGGCAGAGAGTACCCTGGCACACCAAGTTTAGCCCATACTGGAGGTTGGTTTGCACGCACTTATCAGTCAATGGCGCGATCCAACCGAGGTCTTCGCATCAGATGTCACAAGTCCGTTCACCTCCTTGACGAGAATGACCGCTAACGACTGTCGCAGACATTCACGATACTACGCTGCCGTCGCCGAAAAGGGGAGACAGACATCTGATAGGAACCTGTTCGATGAACTCCAGTACAGCAAAGAATCGTTTTGGTACTGTGTTCAAATTGTGAATCCAAATGTGAAGCATGAGCTGCCCTGCGCGTTCCAAACCCATGCGCCTATTTTTCAACTAGTGCTTCTTGAAACTAACGACATGAACCAGCTCCTGAGTCTTTTTGCGAACTAACAGTGCTATGAAATATGTAACATCGTGGAACCCCTGCCGTTTGGAGACTTCAAAATGTCCAGTGGTCAGTGCTTTCTCGCTGCGCGCTGCGTGTTCTCACGCTTCCTGTTTCTAGCGCTAACATTGAAAGGGCATTTTCAAATCTAAAGGAGCGCGCTTCGATCACTGACAGCAACCTCGCAAAGCATGCTTGCGTGTTTTACAATAAGCTTTAAGCTAAGGTTGTTATACGCACAAATACAGGTGTATTGTTTTCAAATATATGTTTTGTGCGTTCAAACCTTCTAGAAAAAATAAATGTGCTTCGCGTGTTTTGATATTTAGTATTCAGATAGGAATTGATCTAAAATTTGGGGGTTTTGGGAATAATGGAAAACTCTGAATTTCGGAGAATTGGGGATTCACGAGAAATAAACTCCGATAATCGCCGAATTTCCGCCAAGAATATAAACTCCGATAAACACCCGCCGATTTTCAAGAAATATAAACACCGAAAACACGGAGCCCTACTTCTTACTCATACCCAATGCAGGGGATTGGCCGAGTAGGGGGTGAACTTTTCCAATATTATCTCTAGCGTGTCATTCGTAGAAGCTATATTTAACTAATGTAATGAATTGATATACCAATTATTGGTAATGAAATATTTAAAGCAGGTAAAACCTATGATTAACTGTGGGCCATCTTTTTTCTCAGTCGATGTACTGAGAAGAAAATGGCCTACGGGTATGTGCCGTGCGCTGAATACGCGAAAACTATCATCATCATAAACGGAAATGTGCGAGAGAACTTGGGTAAATCCCGCTACTCACCACTGCTCCACTAAATGTGAAGAACACTATGGTAATAAAACTTGTATGCGGAAAGAAGCCAAGTCAAAGAGTGAACTCAACAAGCTGCCGGCCCACTCTACTGAAAATCAAGCTACAACGAAATTCTGCCTAGCAACAACAAGAATAAGCAGCCCGTAGATCTATGAGGTGCGTGATCGCTGGGATTCAGTGCGAGGTTCTGTCTCCTGAGTTTTTACATCCGTGTGCTGTCTGTGACCATCTGTGGCTTAACTCGAACATCTAAGCGCTGAGAATTGCTGTAGAAACAACCTGAATCACCATCTAACGCCAGAAGCAACCTAGAAGCAATCAGGCTAGTCTTCACATTTCGAGCATTTTCAAGCCTTGCGCGGCCTAGTGCAAGCTGCCCCAAATTTTTTAGGGGCGAAGCTCCTTAAGCCGTGGGTATGTACATGCATGTCTTTCGTGGTATGTGACCGCCTAGTTCTATGAAGTGCACTTGCGAGGAACCCACTACGCTATAAATCATCATAATTTTAGGGGGCGAAGTGCACTTGCGTGGAACCCCCTACGCTATGCTTCCTAAAGCCGTGGGTCTGTACATGCATGTCTTTCGTGGTACGTGACTGCCTAGTTCTATGAAGTGCACTTGCGAGGAGGAACCCACTACGCTATAAATCGTCATAATTTTAGGGGGCGAAGTGCACTTGCGTGGAACCCCCTACGCTATACTTCCTAAAGCCGTGGGTCTGTACATGCATGTCTTTCGTGGTACGTGACCGCCTAGTTCTATGAAGTGCACTTGATAGGAGCCCACTACCGCTATAAATCACCATAATTTTAGGGGTCGAAGCGCACTTGCGTGGAACCCCCTACGCTATGCTTCCTAAAGCCGTGGGTCTGTACATGCATGTCTTTCGTGGTACGTGACCGCCTAGTTCTATGAAGTGCACTTGCGAGTCTTACGAGTTGCGAGTTCTATGAAGTGCACTTGCGAGTCTTAGTCTTTCTTAATGATGTAATGGACGAACTTTCACGGGAGATTTACGGTTTTACCAATGATCTCCCCTCTCGAGCTTCGCCCCACTCATCATCATTCATTCCGTGAATATAGCGTGATTTTTTTTTATCAAGGTTTTCGGAAAAACTGGCAAGTACGTTTGGCAGGGTGGTCTGGAAGATAGCAAAGAGTGTCTCTCGGCACTCGTCCCCTGAAAACGTTCGCGAACTCGGCAGTACAGAGGGTGCCACCTAAGAAAGGCTGGAAGGGCAGCGATCACGCTTCCCGGCGATCAACGATTACTTGTACCTTGAGGCTCCGTTTGCCGCTGTTCTCAATAAGATCGCAAGTTCTGAGCGGCTATAGCCCAACTTGCCGACATCGATCGGAGACCCCGTGTGGTCGGCTAGGCCTGAAAGGTCGCGTCTCCCGGGATACAGCACGTTGGGCGCTAATGGCTTCAGCTTGTACGTACTGAAAGCCAGGCATGGCGTTAATACAGCCGCTATATGATCGCTTTCCTTGCAAGTAGTATATATATATATATATATATATATATTATATGTGGGTAGAAGGAGTAGTTGCCTTTGCTTGCCGTAGAAGTAGGAGAGATGGCGCTTCAAGAAGGCTTCGTTTATTTAGTCAACGATTCCGGGAGAGCCTGACCTTTATGTATATACATGTGTGGGTGTGGGTGCGTGCGTGCGTGCGTTGCGTGCGTGCGTGCGTGCGTGCGTGTGTTTAGAAACGCGAACCTAAAACTTCAAATGAAGTCATGCGTTTTCTAAGATGCTGGCCTCAGCATCCGCGGTGCAAATGTGCTATAGAATCACGAGCTGTGTAGGATGCGGCACGTGATGGCTGCGCCGGTCACATGCGTGTATGTATATGCGTCGTTTTCCAATAATTGTCACCCACTCGATGAACGGCGTGTCGGTGATCTGCTGTTTCTGATATGTAAATTTCCATCTCATATCGAGGGTGACTGTCCTTTCCCGTTGCCACGTTTCATTTTTACCTGTATATGAACCCACGGCCATCGGTTGTTGCGCGTAGCAACTCAAGGGTTCCGCTGCTAAGCACGTGGATGAAGGTCCCATTCCGTTAATGCATTTAGCTGGGCTAGTTGCTGGGCTAGCAGGCCGGATGGATGTCGGAGTTACAATAGGGGTTCAATTGATGCACTCTGGTATGGCTTATGTTTTGGCGCGTTCAACTGAGTCAGTTTGTGACTGCAGGCCATTTGTCGAATCTGCCTTGCAGCGCCTGTCCTTGTAAATTTGCACTTAATGTTCTCCTGCCCAGGATGCACTTGCAGTACTAAGAAAAGGAAACCTAGCTCATGCTTCAGACGGTTAGAGTTCTGAGATATAGTTCCGCTTTTAGGCTAGCCTTTCATCAAATTCTTCATATGAAATGCCTTATCCCTAGGAACATGCATACAGTGTATCTTGCTCCAGCCATCGCCAATGGAGACGAGCATTCTGGGGAGTTTTACTTAGTCTTCTTTGTGTCAGTTCTCAATCCCCGGTAATGGATTGTTCAAGGATACCCACTTAAGCCCAAATACATCCGAAAAACACTTCTTGCTCACTGGTAGGATTACGGGGATTGAGGGGCTGACATACCGAGAATCGAGGCACCTCTGACCCTTCGAAGATTAAGGATTTTGGATGTCAACTGTGTAAGCGCTTATTTCCGGATATTATCTTATATGGCAAAGAGGGTATCTCCATTTCCTGTATGAATGCTAACATCCCCCTCTTTTTTATATAAATATTGTCCTAGACAGCGGACGCTTGCCATTTCAATATATTCAGATTATTCGTAAAGAATACGCGAGAAACTATATAAATCTCAGTTTTCATGTGAAAGAGAGTTTAAAATAAAAATTTATTGAGTTTCATAGTGACCGTTTGAGTAACGTCCCTGCTAAATTCTTATGCCGTTCTAATAATTACAGGCTTCCGTAAGGTTTTTACGGAAAGATGTGGCAGATGTATGGAATATATATATGCAAAATGCAGGGATTAACAACACCAACACCACCACCAACAAGAACAACAACAAAGCTTTATTCCGGTGTACAGCAAGCACTAACACCGACGAAATTGGCCTAAATGTTTTTTCATTACAGCTGACGCGGACCCAACTTACCATAGGTAGTTCAAGCACTTGTTGCAGCATCAGATTTACACAAGTGTTATTCAGTAATTATGCAGTAATATTCAATGTTATACAATTAGGTAAGGAAACATACTTAATTATTGGAGAGGTGTAGGAACGCTTCAGCACGGGTATTCTGCTACAGACCTTATAATACATCCCGCATACATTAAAAAATCACAGCATATCCACGGGGTGAATGAAGATGAGTGGGGCGAAGCTCTGGAGGGAATCATCGGTAAACCGTGAAACTCTTCCGTGAAATTCGTCCAGTACAGCATATAAAGAGTGTCAAACACCGTGTATATATTAAACATCAAACTTTTATGTACTGTTGCTTTACGTGGTCCCTCCATTATCACCGCTTTGTGATCGGTGAAATGCAGGGAAAGTGTCCGCTCCCGAGCGAAAGAGAAAGCGCGCCAAGAGCAAGCGCCTTGTCTGCCTCCATCCGGCGACTCCGAGCGAAAGAGAATGTGCGCCAAGAGCGAACGCCTTGTCTGCCTCCATCCGGCGACGAGCGAAAGAGAAAGCGCACCAAGAGCGAGCGCCTTGTCTGCCTCCATCCGGCGACTCCGAGCGAAAGAGAAAGCGCGCCAAGAGCGAGCGCCTTCTCTGCGTCCATCCGGTGACTCCAAGCGAAACAGAAAGCGCGCCAAGAGCGAGCGCCTTGTCTGTCTTCATCCGGCGACGAGCGAAAGAGAAAGTGCGCCAAGAGCGAGCCCCTTGTCTGCCTCCATCCGGCGACTCCAAGCGAAAGAGAAAGCGCGCCCAAGAGCGAGCGCGTTGTCTGCCTCCATCTGGGGACTCCGAGCGAAAGAGAAAGCGCGTCAAGAGCAAGCGCCTTGTCTGCCTCCATCCGGCGACCTCCGAGCGAAAGAGAAAGCGCGCCAAGAGCGAGCGCCTTTTACGATTGCAGGCATCCAATGACATGCGCCATTCGCATTATACAAGCGCCATCTGTCATCTTTAAGCAGCAACTCTAAGAAATACATGAAACGCCATCTAGTCAGCAATTCATTAAACTAGAGCTCTAAGAAATACAGAAAACGCCACCTAGTGAGCAATTCATTAAACTAGAGCTGGCTACATACATACTACTACAGAGGAGGGAACGACCCACACCCTAAGGAGCTTCGCCCCTAAAAGCCTCGAGAGCAAGTAAGACTCACCGAACAGAATGTCGGAACCGACGATGAGGATACTGCCGGAGCATAAGCTTCCGACACAGTAAGCTCCTTCACTGTTACGAAATAGCACGAGACAAAGAAAAATGTAAAGGAACGAGACCCTCGAGCTCTACACCGTTCGAATTCCTCCGACGTGATTTGTATGTTTCTCTAAATATTCTGAAAACCTATTATCCGAAAGCTTCACGCATATTTTTGGGCCATGTGATATTTCTTTGTGGCACGTAGGTCCTGCACTACCGGTCGTCCCGCCTGGGAACGAAAAGTATGGAATTCATCTAGCACGCTCGATGGCGAAGCTTTCACTAGATGCGCAGGAAGCAGACTTCCCGGGAGATTCCTTTTCAAATTAAACGCAGAACTGTAGATGCAACGAGGCGGTTTCCTTCTGCCGTGGCATTGCGAAAAGCCGAGGCACTGTGCGCACGTGAAACATTGAACCGCACTCCTTACTCTTCAGTATTAGGCATTACGCGAGAGTATATGAACTCAACAAATTTCAATTTATCTCAAGATTCAGCGAGAAAAATAAAACACCTGAAGAACAAGTCCCGTGTTTGGAGTCTGGGAAATAATAAGGTGAATGTGTTTATCGCTGATAATGTTTTTGTTGTGAGTTTTCTTTTTATCCCACCTCCACAACCGCCTTCAGGACTGCGACTCAGCGACGTTCAAAATACGAGAGGTTGTTCGTTTTCCGAGCATTTTCAGCGAATTACGCAACTCGCTCTGTTCACATTGCATTCAGGCTGGAAACATTTCGGATGACGTACGATGGCTGTCTAACTTTTGTCAACAACTTCCATATTTTCTTTCCTCCAGCATTCTAGAGTGGCATATGGCAACTACGCTGTCATGTAAACATTGTACAACCTAATGCAACAACCAGGAAGAACTACGAAGGTGACGGGGGGATAAAACGCAGGGGGTCCATCATGCATTCACCTCAGAGTACTCAAAGGTAAAAGCCACCATTCCATGTACTGATCCTTCCCCGGCCCCTTCCGAAAGCTTTCTTCAAGTGCTCTAATATTAACACGAACGTGTTTCATGCCGGGGTCCACCACAGCTCCACTGACGCATTTCCGTCACGGATATGACGTTGTAAAATGTAAAGACTAACAGATTGCAAAGCAAAAAACTATAGGAAAGTGTTCTGTCACGGGAGTCAAACATACGACCCCTCGCTCAGCAGCGCGAGACGCGAAACGATTCGGCCACAGAGGCACGTTCTGCGCCATATTAACGGCGAGCTATTTATGTGGACCATTTGCCGGCGGCGGTAGTCATAGATCGGTGGTACATCAACGTGTTTTTCGTTATCACTAGCGAGATGGTGCGAAGGGCTCGAAGGGCGTGCTTTAAACGTCGCCGCCCCACGCGTTGCGATGGCGCGTGGCTCTACAGGACGTGGTCCCTCGTGCGCCTGCCCTTATCTCGTTATGGCGGTGGTTTATACGTCTTTTGCTCACGCCGCATGTTTGCGTTGAAATTATAGAGAGCACGAAGGTCACTTCGCTCACTGCAGCGCCCTGTGTGTACTTGTGAGTTCGTTTCGTGCGCCCCCCTTTGCGTTTGAGCAGCGCTCTTTAACTGTCCAGCTGTGACTGTTGTTAGTTCGCGCTCATCTTGTGTATGTTAGTTTCGTGCGTCCTTTCTGCTTGAGCAGCCCGTTGAAAGTTTCGAGCTGCTTGCCGTTCTTCGCGTGACACTACAATTTGTTGCTATTGCAGTCATTCATTTGCCCTTGTGGCGAAACAATGTACAACAAACGCTCAACTACGTCTGTGAAGACACGTTTCACTTTCGTGTTAAACAGATTCCTATGAAAGAGGATCAGTCATGTTTTTTGACTACCGTGTATCCGTTCAGAGTATATATTATGCGGTGCATATATTCGCTACAGCTTTGCAATAAGGCGTTCGTTGCACCGCCGTGGCGCAAACTAGAACTATAGGCGAAACGAAAACAATAAGAACCATTACACTGAGGTACAGTTAAATAAAAAATGTGAATACAGCGCTGTAAAAAATTGGAGGGTAACATTTTTATTATCAGTGTCATTTTCCGAACGCCACGGTGTCTGACGAGACATTCCTTTACGTTTCGTACTAAAACATCTTTCTACATAAGCCAACAAAGCAGGCTTTCTCGCCGCGATCATTCAACAACTACTAATTTCGAACGTTGTATAATACGCACATATATGTTTAATCTCCGTTTCTAGGGCTGTGATCATCACTGTTGTATAAAGTATAAAGCCTTAGGTTAATAATTCTGGGAGAAACCTTTGTTTAGTTTTCAAAATGCAAGCTGCACTGTGTAGGGTTGCCTTTGACATGCGAACGTATTACTAATTCGAACATATGCGTTTATACGGCGCTTTCTTTTAGCACCAGCTGTATGATGTCGTTTTAGATGCGAAGCAGCTCTTTGACTAGCCTGTGTAACGCTGTCCCTCCGTCCACACAAACGCAAGGCAACGCGCTTCCCTCGGCGCAGGTGTTGGAGCGGTGCCAAGTAGGTCACGCCGCAGCTGGGTGTTGATGTCACGCAACACTCGCACGCTTCCTTCGCAGGTGCGCGCGTACGTCGCTCTCTCCCTCACCCGTCGGAGCGCCCGCAGCTGACGGCTCCGACGCCCGCTCGCCTACCGTGTCTGCGTTTCAAACAAACGTTTACACCAGTAAACGCTACACCGAGTTTCGCTTCAAACGAATCTTCCAGCGCTCACCGCAGCACCCGCGTTAGCGCTGTTCAACCCGTGACGGTGGTGGTGGCGCCACCCGTGCGCAATGCTGCTGCTTCGCATCCCATCACGGTTCCCTTCGGGGAGATGGTCCAATTTTTTTGTTCTGCGAACTATTGGGGCCTGCTTTATTACGGCGTCGACTGCTTCTCATTAAGCACTCATATCATTAGCTACGCGTTTCCTTGGCGCCCTCGCAAAACAATGTTTATGCATTAAAAATACCGGTCCAGAATACCAGCGGTATATATCACAGGTCGCAGTATATGCGAGATGATTTCGCGCTAGCTACGCAAGCTTGTACAAAACATGCGACAAGGGAAGAATGAATATTTGATTGGAAACACTTCTTAAATAGTTAAAACCGTATCACACGTAATGCGTAATGCATATATGTCAGATACTTCGCGGAAGCTTCACAACCGGTGGGAAATAGCAGCCCTTAGTGCAATGCTCGTAACAAAATGCACACACACCATCGTCATCATCATCATCTCGATCATTGCCACTATCTACCGCAGGAAAAGGTACTATAGTCGGATGCAACTTAGAAGTCAGTGGCATTTTCTCGTCAAAGGCGGATACGCGCAAGCCTGCACCAATGGTCGCACAAACCCGACTGACGTCATGAGCCGGATTGCCTTCAGAGAACATTGATGAGCGGGACTATTTCGTTAGTCGACGAGATGATCGGTCAAATCGCTTTGGTTATCTGGGCAGGGTCTCTCAGGACTTCGA